>NW_026867728.1:0-119071 GCF_020745735.1 Hemiscyllium ocellatum
TTAAATTGCTTACAGTGTGGAAACAGGCTTTCGGCCCACCCAGTCCACACCGACCCTCCAAAGAGCAACTCACCCAGACCCTTTCAACTACATTTACCCCTTCACCAATACACTATGGGCAAGTTAGCATGGCCAATTCGCTACCCTGCACATCTTTGGACTGTGGGAGGACATTGGAGCACCTGGAGGAAACCCACACAGACATGGGAAGAATGTGCAAACTCCACACAGACAGTTGCCCGAGGTGGGAATTGAACCTGAGTCCCTGGTGCTGTGAGGCAGCAGTGCTGACCACTGTGCCACCGTGGCACCCCTTAATGACCTCTGAGACTCAGAACGATTTGTATTTAACAAGGTGATTGTGAATTGAAACATTATAAAACATCCTGCAAGATGACCAAATGTTCACAAGCTGCAGTAGTTGGTTAATGAATTGAAGAAGTCCCAAACACACACAAACAATGAAATGATTTCAAAAATACAGAGGCAAAAGCTTTTGAAGTTTGTGTCTTTGGAAGAACAGGGAATGTGTCCAAACACTGTTCAGTTTCCTGACCGTGAGGATGCAGTCACTGCATTCCTGTTTGTTACTGCAGTTACACGGGATCACCACCAGCTCCAAGTTCCCTTCCAAGCCACCCACTCTGTACCGACATGGAAATATATTGTCGTTCGCTCACTGTCACTGGGTCACAATCCTGGAATTCCCTCCCCAGTGGCATTGTGAGTCTCCCAACATTTACACCGACTGATGATGAAAGCAAGGACTTTTTGCTGCCTTGTGGAGAGCTTTGTTGTCAAACAGTCACTGCCATAGTTTCTGGAAGGTTGAGCTGTCTCAGCTGACCCAGTGTTGGATCTCTTCCCCAATGGGCATTGAGAAGCAGAGTGCCCTCGTGGTCACCTATGGGCTGGACTGAGACTGGCAATGATGGGCAGAGCCAGTGATGTCAGCCCTGGGCACCCTTTGGAGGGAGGTGCCTCCCAAGCTACTGAGAGTGCTAAATGTATCCCGGAGTCTTAGCATATACAAGAGGTAGAATATTGAACTGACCAGTGATTTGTGTTTTGGTTTAGCAACACTCAAGCATTGACCAAGTCCCTTGTTTGCAGCATTGAAGAGATCAAGGGTGGCTTGCTAGTTGGGTGCAGAATGTGAAAACAACAGTGATGTTAGCAGTGCGTACTGCATCTTATGTGGGTCTGTTGTGGTCATTTTATTATTGGCATGGATGAGACTGAGGTTGAGAGATTTCTATCTGGGCCGTGTTTAATCCTGACACCAGAGGTCAAAGCTGCTGTTTGGTAGATTATAGATAATATGGAGCTATCACACAGCATTGCTTTACTCTGGTCCTGTTCCTTGAAGCCATCCGTTCCTGAAGATGTCAAGTCATCCCAAAGCAGTTGCAGAATTTGGAAGAAGTTTCTGGACATTCCAAATTTTAAGAGTATGTCTCAGCAAGTGATTTACTGAGTCATCTGCTGTGATCAGGTTGAGAAATGTAATACAGAGTTCCTGGTGTTGTTTTTGACATTTTACTTGGATTTGTCTGACAACAAAGGTCATGTTGGTGATTCCATTGGAAGGTTTAAAGCTGTAGTGTGTCTTTGGGAGGATTCCCACAGCCATAGGAAGTGGGAGGGTCAGGAGAATGTGTATCAGGATGTTCTCCACTAAGGACAAGATGCTCCACCATTTAAGAGGATCATGTCTGAGCTTGTAGTTCAACACCACTTTCCTGCACCATCCCGTTACCCCTCAATGCTTTTAATGCCGGGAAATCTATCAATCTCATTCATGAACATACTCAATGGTTAAGCTTCCACAGCTCTCTGATGAGAGAATTCCCAAGATTAACTACTTCAAAACGATAAATTCCCCCTCATCTCAGTTCCAACCACCTATCCCTCATTCTGAGACTGTATTCCCTGGTTCACGACAGTGTATGACTCTCACTCTGTAACAAGGGAATCTTTTTGTTGATATGGAAATCCGATCCGTTCACCACATTCCAGATGGGATCTCACCAAAGATCGATATAATTGCAGTGAGATGTCAGGAATTAAGGGAGGGCCACACCAGGAGTGAAGGAAGGCCTGAACCAGGAGTGAGGGGAGGCCTGCAGCAGGAGTGAAGGAAGGACTGAACCAGGAGTGAGGGAAGGCCTGCAGCAGGAGTGAAAGAAGGACTGAACCAGGAGTGAGTAAGCTACCCTAGATCTCTTCAATGCTTCTAAGGGTTGTACCATTTACTGTATACTTCCCTCTTGCATTAGACCTTATGCATCACCACATGTCTCTCAAAATTAAATTACAGCAGCCATTTCTGTGCCCAAGTTGACAGCCTTTATATGTCCTGCTGTATCCTCTGGCAATCTTCCTCACTATCCAAAGCTCCTTCAATCTTTGTGTCATCTGCAAACTTACTAATCATCCCACCTACAATATTCTCCAAAATATTTATAAATGTTGTGAACTAACAGGGGCCCCAACACTGACTCCTGTGGATCACGAATGGTCACAGATTTCCAGTCAGAAAAACACTCTTCCACCACTACTCTCTGTCTTCTATGACTAAGCCAATTCTGCATCCATCTTACCACCTCTCCGCAGATCCATGTGACTTCAATTTCAGTATCAGCCTGTCATGAAAAACTTTGTCCAAGGCCTTACGAAAGTCCCTGTGGACAATATCTATCACCCTGTCGTTGTCAATCATGAAACTTGCTCAAAAGGCTGAATCAAGTTTCTGTGACATGACCTTCCTGCACAAAACCATGTTGCCTCGTGTTAATAAGAAGATATTTTTTCAAATTGTGGAAAGCCAATCATTAAGAATCTTCTCCAATATTTTCCCTACCACGGACGTAAGGCTCACCAGCCTGTAAGTTCCTGTATTATCCCTGTTGCCCTCAAACAAAGGAACAATGGTGGCTCTTCTCCAGTGCTCTGGGACCTGTCCTAGGACTAAACAGAATCCAAGGATTCTGTACAAGCTCCCAACAATTTGCTTCCTCACCTCAATGAGTCAGAGGAGGCAAATCTCTGTGTCTTTATATTAAAATATCTGTTTCCGTACCCTCCATTTACCAAAGTAAATGGAAAACCATCCTGTACAATGTTTCTAAATGCAGACTTGCTGCAGTGCAATCTTTGAGACTGGCTGCTGCTTTCCATCACTTCCTGATGACATTGGCTTCCTCTTTGAGCATGTGGCACCTTGTAGCCCTGTATAAATCTGCTCACTGACAGCCCCTCCCATTCTTCAACAATTACTGTACCTTACAGCAGTGTCCTTTTGTGGGACTGGAGTCACATGTAGGCCAGACCAGGTATGCAATGGGATGCATTGAAGAAGGAAATAAGGAGGGTACAGGGCTAAAGGGTGGGACCAACAAATCCAGTGAACCTTGAATACTGAGGAATACACAGCATTGGATGAAGGGAAAAGGGAGGCTTATGGCAGATTCTGAGAATTCAAAACAGTAGCAATTTCTGGAGGATTATAAAATGTGCAAGTGGGAAATTAAAGTGGAGATTCGGAGTGCTCAAAGGAAATATGAAAGTATACTGACAGGTAATATAAAGAAGCATCCAAAATATTTAAAGGAATATTCATGGTAAAAAGACAACAAGGACCATGGTTGTAATTGAAACTTGAACCCAGAGGATATATGAACCCAAGCTGTAATTGACAACTTTATGTTGGTGTTCAGACGTGAGAGGGATGATTTTGGTGTAGAAATCGGGGAGATAGTCTGTGATAAGATTAAAGAAATTAACAGAGAGAGGAACTGCTGAGTGGTATGGGCAGCAAAAAGTAGATAAATCTCCAGGGCAGGATGAAATGTATCTCAGGTTGTTGAGTGAGGCAGGGGAGAAAATAGCAGGGGCTTTGGAAATAACTTTCCATTCTTCTCCAGCTGCAGGAGAGGTGCTGGAGGACAGGAGGACAGCCAGTGTGGTACCTCAAGAAGTGAACAAGGGATAAACCAGGAAACGTCAGGCTAGTCAGTCTAAACTCTGTGTCAAAACATGTGGCAGATCAGGTTGGTGAACGGCTAGTGTCCAAAACATTGTCCCTCCTGCTCCTCAGTTGCTGCCTGAGCTGCTGTGCTTTTCCAGTGCCACACTGTTTAACTCTGACTCTCCAGCATGTGCAGATGTGTAGAATTTGATGCATCTTTTTAATGCAAAGGGAGATAGATTTTAAAAGAGATCTTACTGAATGATGGAGCAGGCTCGAGGGGCCAGATAGGTAGCATCTGCGGTGCAGGAGAATTGACGTTTCGAGTATAAGCCCTTCATCAGGAAGGATCTTTCTTCCTAATGGAAGGCTTCTCGAAATGACGACTCTCCTGCATCTCAGATGCTGCCTGACCAGCTGTGCTTTTCCAGCTCCACACTCTTCGACTCTAATCTCCAGCATCCGCAGTCCTCACATTCTCCTCAAGGGGTCAGATAGCCCTCTCCTGCTCCTATTTCTGATGTTCTTGTGTCTTCTTGGATTTCGGCAAAACTTTTGACCAGGTTCCACATGGGAGAACGATAGCAAAGGTGAGAGCTCATGGGATCCAAGGTAATTTGGGGTAAATTGGATGCATAATTTTCTGACTGGCAGGAAACAGAGGGTGATGGTCGAGGGGCATTTTTGTGACTGGAAGTGTGTGTCCTGGAGGATCCCACAGGGGTCACTGTTGGGGCCCTTGCTATTTGTGGTTTGTCATAAATGATTTAGACTTGAATGAAGAAGGGTTGATTAATATGGTCCCAGATGATAAACAAATAGTTGGGGTAATAAATATTGAGGAGGATAGCCTTAGACAACAAGAGGATCTATACGGGCTGGTCAGATAGACTGATCAGTAGCAAACAGTATTCAACATGGATAAGGGTGAGGTGATACACTTGGGCAGGACAGAAAAAAGCAAAGTAAGACATAATGAGCAATAGGACTTAATACAGAGCAGTGAGGTTATGCTGGAACTGTATGAAAAATTGGTTAGGTCACAGCTAGAGAATTATGTGAAGTTCAGGAATCCACATTATGGGAGGGATCTGGAGAGGGTAAAGAGCAGATTTGCCAGGATGTTCCCTGGGCTAGAGAGTTTCAATTCTGAAGAGAATTTGGATAGATTGTTTTCTCCAGAGAGGAGGAGATTGAGAGGAGATCAGTGACCATGGGGCATTAATTTAAGGTACGGGGCAGGGCGATTGTTTTTATTCAATCATGAAACATGCATGTCACTGGCTGGCCAGCATTCATTGCCCATCCCTTGTTGATCTCTTGAGAAGATGGCGATGAGATGCCTTCTTAAACCGTTACAGTCCACGTGCTGGAGGTTGACCCATAATGCCTTTAGGGAGTGAATTCCAGGATTGTGACCGAACACGAGTGAAAGAGTGATGATATATTTCCAAGCCAGGATGGTGAGTGCCTTGGAGGGAATTTGCAGGTGGTGGTGTTCCCATTGATCTGCTGCCACTGAATGTTTAGCTGGATGCGGTCGTGGGTTGGGAAGGTGATGTCTCAGGATCTTTGATGAATGTTAGAGGTTTATCGGAGATGTGAGGGAAACCTTTTCACTCAGAGGATGGCGGCAATCTGGAAGTCATTGCTTTTAAGGGTGACACAGACATGAAACCCTCATAATGTTTAAGACCTGTTTAGGTGTGCACTTGCAATTTCGATGTATAAGGCATTGGGCAACTGCTCGATAATAGAATTGGAAAGGGTAGATGGTTGGTTTTGACCAGCATGGACTCAATGGGCCAAAGAGCCTTTTACTGTGCTCTACATCTCTATTACTCTATGATTAAGACCATTAGGGGTCTTGTGGTACAGTGGTAATGTCCCTCCTTCAAAGCCAGGAGGTCTCCGTGAAGTCCCACTTGATCCAGAGGTGTGTAATAATATCTCTAATCAAGGTGTTTGAAAAATATCTCCAGGAAAGTATTATTCACTTGAAATACCTGGCAATAGGCATCAAAGTGCCACATCTTAGCATGGTGAGGGGATGGTAAGTGGGTTGTGGAAGGGGGAGCATAAAAGGTATGCCTTAGCAAGAGGCACACTTTGAATTTAACTCCCAATAAGTTCCCTCATGTAAACTGTGATCCCCAATATCTCTGAGACACTGTGAACCGTGATTCTTTAAAATCATGGACCGACTGGATGTACATTGTGGAGGAGCAGGATGTGTTTCCCTCTGCAATGGAGGGGATTGGCTCAGAGTGCTGGGTGCAGGGTTTGTAACCTGACCCATGGGACTGTGGGAAAATTGGAAACCCTAGGATAGGGTTGGGAATCATGGAGCTGAAATGATTGAATGAAACGCCCGAAACGTTGATTCTCCTGCTCCTTGGATGCTGCCTGACCTGCTGCGCTTTTCCAGCAACACATTTTCAGCTCTGATCTCCAGCATCTGCAGTCCTCACTTTCTCCTTGGGAATCATGGAATCAGGAAACCCATGGGAAGGCATCTGAGACTTCCCGAGATGGAGAAAGTGGAAAGATCGTTTATGCTCTTCTTTTCTTGAGAACTTCAATCAAATCATCCCACACCTTCCAGTGTAACAGGATACAAACATAATTTGTGATCCCACACCTTGTAATTTAACTCTGTGAGACCTGATGTCATCATTCTGCACCACACTCTTTCTCAGGTCAGAATATCCTTCCCAAGGTGTGGTGCCCAGAACTGCTCATGAATTGAAAAAGAAATAAAATTAAAGATTATCCTTCTCACGTTCAAATTCTTCCACGGCATTGGGTCTGTCATCCTCATAAACTCACAGTATTTCCAAATCTGGCTCCTCCATATCCCTTCCTGTAAATGTAAACTCACCATAGTCCCAGAGGGCATCAGGCTTTTCTCTCATTAGAGAGGAAAAGCTGGGCAAACGTGAGGACTGCAGGTTCTGGAGATCAGAGTCTAGATTAGAGTGATGAAGGGCTTTTGCCTGAAATGTCGATTTTCCTGATCCTCGGATGCTGCCTGACCTGCTGTGCTTTTCCAGCACCATTCTATACTACACTCATTAGAGAGAGATGTGTGGTGGTGGTTTCACCGGACTGGAATAGTAACATCACTGGGGTCTAATTTTCAATCTCCAAGACTGTGAGAATTCCTGTCTAAACCTCTCCAACTCTCCTTCCCCCTCTTAAGTCACTCCTTAAGACATGCGTGTTGGAACACCACCTGTCCAAATAACTCGGAATATGGTTTGATGTCTGATTCTCCTGCAGTTCATTGAACATTTTCCAATGGTAAAGCTGTGATGTGAATCCATGATTCTGTATGATTCTTTGATTCTCGAGTCAGAAAGCGAATGCAGTAAGGCAGTTTCAGAGTGAATCCTGTTTGTATTACAGCTCAGCCTGACTCCTGTACCTATGCCAGCATCGTGTTTGACAGCAACAGAAAAGGTAACCAGCTACATACTTTTTTTCCCACATCGTGGTATTTCTAAACATTTAAAATACATCCTCCTCACTAACAGACTATTCTCTTTCATTTCAAGGTGGCAAGACTCTCCGGGTTGCTGATTCAGAAGAGAGTGAGTCAGGTTTGTCCTTTCCGAATCCTAATCCTAATTCTTTCTCCTATCCCAATCCCTGAAGCCCATTCTCCGATGTGTGGGACAGTGCTAGTTGGGCCTGGGTGATCCATTTCCTTGTTATTTGAGACCCCAACTTTGGGTGGCGCTATTATGGAGATTTGATCACATGACCTTAAAGCCCCATTCCCTCACCAGGATGCTGTTGTCATTGGCCCGTCGGTCTGTTCATCTTCATTAGGATGTTCCTTTACTCCACCAATCAGAAAGCAAACAGTCTCTCCACGATCCCATTGGATGACACTTGACTGTCTCTCAAAAAGCTTGTCTCTCCCAATGTATTTGTGAACGTCATAAAGAGAATGAGGGGGAAATGTACAACTGATGGAGTAAATATTTCCCTTTCCTGTAACTACTCTGATAGTGATGGGACTGATATTTGGGTAAATATGCCCCTTTCCTGTATTTACTTTTAAACTGAATTTATAATTATCATCAGCTCTGATTTCTGTCTCTTTCTAGCGGATGTAACCTATGCAGCTGTGGTGAAGACTCATTAGGAGCGAATAAGAACTGAACCTGTGTAACTGAGGTTGCATTGTTTCTCAGATCAAATTCAAGGAATGTCATGGAACTTACCAGCTCAGAAACTTGGCATTATTATTCTTCAAAAGTGTTTTTTAATTTTAAAAAAAAAATTGTACCTTTTTTTCTTAGTGTATTTTTAAGTGTTTATGGGATACTGCACACTTTTGAAAGCAAGTAACCTGACACTCATTGTAAGTGTTGTTTACACAGCTGCTGGGTCAGACAGCAGCAGAAGAAGGTGCAGACGAACTGGAGACATGGACAAGTGGCGATTCAGCCAGAAACAACTATGTGATTGGTTCCCAGATAATTGAACAATTTGTGGATATGAACATGACAGGGAGAAGCCATCCGACCTCCACTTTCTGAGGAACTGTTCATCATCTGTAGCACAGTGGCACAGTAGGCGGCACGGTGGCACAGTGGTTAGCACTGCTGCCTCACAGCGCCAGAGACTCGGGTTCAATTCCCGACTCAGGCGACAGACTGTGTGGAGTTTGCACGTTCTCCCCGTGTCTGCGTGGGTTTCCTTCGGGTACTCCGGTTTCCTCCCACAGTCCAAAAGATGTGCGGGTCAGGTGAATTGGCCATGCTAAATTGCCCGTAGTGTTAGATAAGGGGTAAATGTAGGGGAATGGGTGGGTTGCGCTTCGGCGGGTCGGTGTGGACTTGTTGGGCCGAAGGGCCTGTTTCCACACTGTAAGTAATCTAATCTAATCTAATCAGCTCTGTTCCCGGCAGGAAAAGCTACTTTAAATCTGAGGATAACCAGCTGATTGTCTTTTCCTTCAGCAGTTGCAGTAAGTTCTGACCTTTAATGAGTAAGTCAGACCTTTTATAAGCCACACACTGTATCTCTAGTAAACCAGTGACAGCATCTGGAGAAGCAGCATTCTGATCAGCACAAGAATCATCTCAGCGGATCCTGCAAACAGGGATTGGCGAAACTGTTTTCTGTGTGTTCCTTCCACTTTAGTTTCTGTCTGTGTGTCTGTGTCTGTGTGTGCACACACACGCGTGTGTGTGTGTGCACGCGCGTGTGTGTGTTTCTGTGTGTGTACAATATGTGCTTGCTTTTAAGGGGACTTGGTTCATGAGCATCTTAGAGTTTTAACTCATGTTGTTATAGCTCAATGGTCCATCATTTTTCTGTGGAATTAGAGTCTATTTATGTGTGATAAATAGTAATCCTTGTGAAATCCAGAAACCTAGTCTGTGCCTTCTGTCATCTTTAGTCTAAAACTCAGGAGAATGTTATGGACTTCTATAAAAACTAACTTTTGTGACAACTCAGGGAATAATGCAACTTGATTTTAAACATGCTACCTCAGTGAGGCAGAACAGTATCCATCCATATGTAATAGACCTCACTTGGAATATTGTGTCCAGTTCTGGTCGCCCTGCTATAGTAAAGATACAGAGAGTTGGGAGAGGGTGCAAAGGAGGTTTACCAGGATGCTGCCTGGACTGGAGAGCTGGCCTTATGAAGAAAGATTGAATAAATTCGGACTTTTCTCTCTGGAGAGGAGGAAGAAGATGAGACCTGATCAAGGTGTACAGAATAATGAGAGGAATAGATAGAGGCAATAGCCAGAGAATTTTCCCCTGGGCAGGATTGACTGGTACGAGGGGTCATAGTTTGAAGATATTAGGAGGAAGGTATAAAGGAGACGTCAGAGGCAGGTTCTTTATGCAGAGAGTTGTGAATGTATGGAATGCATTGCCAGCTGTGATGGTGGAAGCAGAGTCATTGGGGACTTGCCTTAAAGGGTCAGTTTCAAGTACCCTACCACACAGAGTGCACAACAGGGGGGTAACCACAGGATGTCTACACTGGTCTAAACTACTTAACTGAACAAAGAATTCTCAAGTGCTTGTATTAATAGGTGAGCTTAAATATTTTACAAATAAAAACAAACAAACTATCCCAACCACTGAAAGCGGCAATGAATTGATAAGTGCATCCTGGATTATTTGATGTGATGAAATAGCTCTTGCTTGTGGTCCGTGGTTACCCTGGGGAGAGATCTGTTGTTATCCTTGTTTAATAGCTGAACTGTTTTGACACAATACAATGGATATGCTCAGGATGTAGATGACCTCCCCCTCCTCCACTTTTTTTTTAAACAAAAACAGAACATGGTAATGTGAATCCCAGGTGGAATGTTAGATTGGGGTTAGAGGCCTATTAGGCTCCAACCTTGGTTTCTAGCGGTAGAGGTTAGGACTGTTTAAATGACCTGACCATGATGTGGTTAGGAGAAAAACAAAATCTGAGACAAGGTGGTCATGAAGACCAATGTTTCAAAGACGAGTGAATGTGTCGGGGCTTGCAAGAGATCAATCATTGAAATATAAACGAAAGTGAAGCTGGCCTGACTGACAGAGACCAGTTTAAATGTGGGTCATAGAGATGAAGGTGAGGGTACCATGAAGAATCTGACTTGGAGATTCTATCCAATGAGCAGAAAATTGAAGAATTATAACTTGGTTAAATTCCTCAGCGTGCAGAGGAATAAAGCTGGAAGAGGTGTGAGCTGCATGAGAGTTTTGATCACCAGAAACAGTTGCACCTTCCCTTGAGTGGCTATCAGGAGTTGTTTCATCACTTGGATCATTGAATCAGTGCATTTGTCAAAGAGACACCAAACAGAGAGTCTGAATCCTCTGTCTCTGGGGTGTCTGTATCAAATCCTCCCTGTTCTCCTGTTGGTGTGCTATCCGTCCCCCTATTGGAGAAAGATGGAATTGCCACCTGGAAGTTTGCATTAGTTTTGTTTAATCTGTAATTCTCTGGGTTCCCAGACATGGGCCTTGCCATGCCCCCTATTGGAGACATCTGGAATTACCGTCTGGGAGTCTGAGCTCGCCTGCTCTGGGTGTCCCTGTTGGTATACTGTCACTCCCCCTTTTGGAGTCATCAGGAACTGCTGCCTGACAGTCTGAGTGAGTCTGTTCTGAGTGAGTCTTCTGTCCATGGTGTGGGGATACCGTTAAGTATCTGAGTTGGGTGGTATCTCCTCACCATGAGGACAAATGGAAGCACTGTCTCCTAGGTTTTGTTATTCTGTTGCACATTCAGTCTGCGGTTCATTCTGCCTGTGATCCCACTGGATTGGGGGTGGTAAGTGATGTGGAATTCCTGTTTGATACCAAACATGGTCATCACATTTTGCATTACTTGGCTGGTGAAATGGGGTTCCCTGATCTGACTCGATACTGCAGGGTAAACCCCACCTCGTGAACACCTGTTGTGTGAGGATCTGGCCTGTTGTTCTCACTGTGTTTGCCCCAATGGGAAATGCATCGATCCGTTTTGTAAAAGTGTCGATGATGTCATGGATGTAGGTGTATCTGTTTTCACATGGAGGCAGGGCACCTATAGAGTCAACTTGGAGGTTTGTCCAGGGCCCTTCCACTGGACGTGTGTGCCAACACAGTTCTTCAAGTGTTCTGTCACAGCCTCGATTCCCTGGTGCCCATGCCATCATGGAATTAGTAAATAATGTGGTTCCTGTCCTGAGTCAGGACTACATATACTCCTGCCTTTTCGACTAACCCATCATGTACTTGCAGGGAATCTTTCCACATAGCTTAGGCATCTGGATAAATCCCTGCCACAATCTGTTTTAACGGGTCATCACGATGTTGCTCTTGTCGAAGGTCTTCTACGTTAGTCTGACTTACAGTAACTGCATTGGCCTGCTCACCTATAGGTAACTGCCACAATTTTCCAACATGAGCAACATTTTATGGAGAATTCACCTGCTCTGTAGTTACCTTCTGGGATGTCTTGTGGTGGTGTTTAACTTTAATTATACTGTATTGCCTTCCACGGGCAGACTGCAGTCCATACTGTAATAAAGGAGGCTGTTGGTAGTGATTTCCCATTGGGAGAAATTAAACCTTTGCTTCCCAGAGTGGTAAGAATTCAGTGAGGTTGTTGCACACACACATACTGTTGGAAAATATATCTGTGGGTGGAGGAACAGGTTGGAGTGGCTAACTACATAAGCCACAGCTGTTAGTTCCACAGCCTGGGCACTGAGTTGGCTAATTGAAACAATAGCTGTCCCTGAGTGTTGGTCATGTGTATCCCACAGCCGGTGATCCACATGCCATCCTGTCCAGTGGAGGCTCCACCTACATAAATTCCGATGGCTGTGTCTGCTTGGTTATTCTCTTGTCTCATCCCTAACCGTTTTCCCAGCTGTTTGGGTCAGAAAAGTGCCAGTGGGGTGTTTTGTGGCTATGATTTGGCAGTCATGTGGGTCTCCTCCATAATTCAGGCCATCAGCTAGGAAGCTAGGCACCTTGGTACGTTTGACCGTGATGTCCCGACTCTGAAGCAGTGGAGTTCATTGTGTGGCTCGAATCTGTCTCACTGAGCCATCTTTGATTGGGCTGTCCAGCAGGAGCTGGTTTGGTGTATGTTCAGTCAGTATGGTCAGTGGGTTTAAACCAATAATGTAGTCAAAGTATTGGCCTGCCCAAAAGACTGTGTGGTGGTGCCATTCCCACATGGAAAGCCCTTGCTCCACGGGCTGTAGGACCCTGGAGACATAAGCCCCTGGCCCTTGCCTACCGTGTCACTCTTGCAGTGGAACAGCAGCTATCGTCTGGTCTGTGGCTGCAGCTTCGAGGGCGTATGGTAAATCAGGGTTGGGAACTAGTCAGGCAGGAGCTGTTGTGAGGGCGTGTTGTAACTCAGTTACTCCTCTGTGTGTTGAGGTGTCCAATTCCAGGCAGCGTCCTTTATCAGTAACTCTGAGACTGGGGCTGCTTTGATGGTGAACCCATCAATGTGGTTTCTGCACTATCCCACTAACCCAAGGAAGGATCAAAGTGCACGACCATCTCGGGGGAGTGGGAGTCGTTCTATGGTCTCTAATCGCTTTTAGTCTATTTCCCTTTTCCTGTGGGTGATTATCATTCACAAGGATGTGACCCTAGGCTGTAGAATTTGTGTCTTTTTCAGATTAATTTTGCAATCCTAGCCTGTGTAACAGATCGAGTAATTCACCTCGGAGCTGAATGTGCTCCTCCTTTGTTTCTGTTTACACAAGTCGGTCGTGTACATATTGTATGAGGCAAAAGTGAGGCCTGCAGATGCTGGAAACTAGAGTTTAGATCAGAGTGGTGCTGGAAAAGCACAGCAGGTCAGGCAGCATCTGAGGAGTAGGAAAATCGACAATTTGGGCAAAAGCCCTTCATCAGGAATATCTCAGCCAGTAGCCTCCTCCAAATAAGGGTACTGGGCACCTCCATGTCGATTGAATTACTCCCTGCTCCCAATTGTCCCGAGGGTGACATTCCATTGTCCCATTCAAGTCCAGCTTCAGGTGTGTATTGCAGGGTCTGTAGCTGTCAGGTTTGTTTGTAAACCGTCTGTGAGCAGCTGTAGCCTGTCTGGATCCTGCAGCGTGTGGATTAGCACAGTCACTTTAGTCAAGGCTGGGTTTGATTTCCCAGCATGCTTTAATCATTGTCCATCTTTTGCAACGCCATGCTAAGTTTGTTATTTACACCATTTATCGCACCCCTCTTTGTTCTTCCTATCATGATGTGTCACTTCACTCTTCCCAGTGTTAACTTTCATTTGGCTGGCCATTTCACCAGCCTATATGCCCCAGAGCCTGTCAGCACTTTCCTCACTCTTCACTGGGTTTTTGAATTTTGTTTCATCTGCAAACATTGGAGTTTGTCCTGTATCCCTGAGTGCAGATCATTCACAAAGATCAAGAAGAGAATTATATCACCAGTGCTGCACACTTCCCTCCCGTCTGAAATAAAACCACAGACCACAGCGCTCTGCTTCCTGGCCCAAAGCCAATTCCCAAACCACACAGCCAGTAACTTTGAACCTCATCTGCTTCAATTTAAAGAAGATATGTACATCGTACTTCACAGCAGGGGCAAGCCCTATGGCCCATCGAGTTTTATCCACAATTCATTAAGACCATAACTGATCTGGTTCTGGCTCAGTTCTGCTCTCCTCCCTTGTCCCCACTACTCTCGATAAGGCCAAAGGCTGGTAGTCAGACAGCATGTGTTAGCACCGAGGCTACAGGGATGAGAGGGATTGGTGGGAGGGGATGGAGTCATTTGTTGACACAAATAGTGAATGAGTTTCATCCTTTGTGTTTTGAATCCACCCAGGATCACAGCTCTCTCCATGATGTCCATCACTCCTCAGGCAGCTGCTCTCACCACACCCTGAGACCCACACAGTGCTATGTGCCATCGTATACACACTCTTGACCTCTCTCTCCATCAGCATCCGTTCACACTGTCTCAAAGCTGTCCACAGCCCCAGGTTCGACATCATTCTCTGGCTCGTTCAACAGATAACATGAAACTTTTTCTCTTCCTTTCAGGCAATAACACAAGCTGCAACAATTCAGAGTTACCCCCACCCCTCTGGAACCTTCCTCCACCCACTGTCCCACTTGTCTCTCCCCATTGTCCTACCTCCACCTCTTGTTGGACATTTACTATCCCTTCTCCGATGCTGAATGTTCTGTACTCAGCAAAGGTCTCAGTTTTAATCACTTTGCACTCCCACCTCACCAGAGCTCCATCTTCTTCAATAACCTGCGATCGAGACAAGGTGGGTCAGTCACAGAAACCCGTCAAATAACAGTCAGGGAGCTGCAGGGACAGTGAAACGACACGGGGACACACCCAGAGAGTGATACCCTTCTCAAGGCTCATCATCTGAGTCGAATCCTGCAAAGCTAACTCCGTGTCTCTCTCCACAGATGCTGTTAGAGCTGCTGAGTTTCTCCAGCTTTGTCTGATTTTATTTTTTGATTTCCAGCATCCACAGGATGTGGTTTCTGGATTACTCAAACGACAGATGTTCTCTTCAGGTTTTTTGTCTCTTACTCATCCGTGCACAATCATGAGAAATGCCACCCCACAATCACTTCGCCAGCCTGGCTGCTGTGAGGAAGGGGGCAGAGTTGGTCAGGCGGTGGTGCCTGGACACACTGACCATTTCCTGCAGAGTGTCAGCTGTATCTCACCCAAGTGTAAACCAACAACATCCCCGGGGTAAAAGCTGAAGGAACTACAAACCCTGGAAATCCGAAACAAAAACAAATAGTTGGAAAAGCTCTGGCAGCATCTGTGGAGAGAAATCAGAGTGAAGGATTCAGGTCCAGTCAGGCCTTGCTCTGTGGTGGAATTGGCAGCACCGTCAGGCTTGTTCAGTCAGAGCAATGCACAGACTCCTTCCCACTGTGGGACCACTGAACTGATGCTTTGACCAAGCTGAAATTCCCGAGGTTAGGCAGTGAATGTGGAATCTCCATCTCCAAATCCAGAATGTGGCGCAATACTCCCCACTCCCACCTCACCGAAGTTCAGACACGACATGATGTGGGATACGAAGCACAAACAAATCAGCCAAGATCTTCCTGAATGTTGGAGCAGGCTTGAGGGGCTGAATGGTTTACCCCTGCCCCAATTTCTTCTGGTCATGTGTTTCATTCGGGGTAGGACCACACAGACTATCCAAAACATTCATGAGAAATGTGATTGGAGCAGGGAGGATATTGGAAGGTAGGAGAGAGTTGAGGTGAGGCAGGAGCAAATATTAGAGGGTGCAGGGAATGAGAAGATGGTGAGAACAGATTCAGTAGTTTTCATATCCTTGCGAGGCACGTGGGTCTCACAGGCAAGGCCAGCGTTTGTTGCCCATCCCTGAACACCCTTGAAGTGAGAGGCTTGCTTGGCCATTTCAGAGGGCAGCAGGTCAGAGTCAGACACATTGCATTCAATCGCTCCAAAAAGGACACACTGAGGTTTGAAATGAGGATTTGAAGTCACCTGTTGTGCCGATAGGGTAAAGGTGGTAGATTTGCTTCCCTGAAGGACATTAATGAAACAGGTTCTATCTTTAAACAACAATCGATGTTAATTCAGATGGTCACCATCACAGAGATGAGTTTATGCTTCCAGATTTAATAATTAAAAGTAAATTCTACAAGTTGCCATGGTGAAAATTGAACCCCTCTCCCCCGAGCATGAACCCGACCCTCAGGTTCCCCACTGGGAGTCATTTGAGATGTGTGACACCCAACTGGACTGTTTTCCTTGACCCATACCAAAGCAGCAGACAGACTGGCCGTGAACAGCTCGAGGCAGCAAGGACCGGGCTGAGCCAATTACTCAGCCAGATGATTCAGGGAATCGGAAATGGTTATTGTCCAAGAATCCATCCAGGGTCAGGGACTGAGGAGATTTCCATCTCCATCGCTCAGATAATAATTTAAAGAGCCTGGTCAGCTCCCTTCATGGAAACCCATTGGTTGTGGGATCGCTTAGGTCCGTCTACCACTTGCTGCTTGTACTGTTTGGTACACAAGTACACCTGTATGGTCACTTCTCCAGACGAACACCTCAGTTTTAGGTGTGGCTGTTGCTGCTTGTGACATGCCCTCCTATACTCTCCAGTGAACCTGAAGTAATCCCCTGGCTAAATGGTAATGGCTGAGTGAGGGAGATGCCGGACTATGAGGTTACAGGTGTGCTGGAGTACAATGTTGCTGCTGCTGATGGCCCACAGTGTCTCATGGATGTGCAGGCAGGAGTTGCTAGATCTGTTTAAAACCTGTCGCATTTAGCATGGTGATAGAGTCACACAACATGTAGGAGAGGACCTTTTGTCAGAAAACACACACAGACACACACACATAGACACACACACACAAACACACACACACACACACACAGACACACACATATACATACACACACACAGACACACACACCCACCCACACACACACACTCCCACACACACACACACACAGAATCACACACACCCACACACACAGACACACATACACACCCACAGACACACGCACACATACCCCCACACACAGACACACACACATACACAGACACACACACACACACCAACATACACACAGACACACGCACGAACCCACATGCAGACACACACACAGACACACACACACAAACTAAGCTCTGGTCTTTGGGGAGGGGGAAACCACTTGAAACAGTTTCAATGGTCCTCTGTTCACAAGACCTGCTGAGATGATCCTTGTGCTGATCAGAATGCTGATCGTTGTTCTTCCTTCTCCAGGTCAGCACCTGGAATAATTTGTTTTGAAAGTCTGTAATAAACAGAAATCAGAGCAGCTCAGAATTATAATTTCAGTTTGAGGGGAATTACCTGAAAGGGGAACATTTACCTCAACAATTGTACATTTATTTTATTAATTGATAGGATGGGTGTATCACGGGCCAGGCCAGCACTTATTGCCCATCCATAGTTGCCCAGAGAGCAACCAAAACCTAACCATACCGCGGTGGGTCTGGAGTTACATGTTGGCAGAAGTGGGTACTGCAGATGTTGGAGATTAGAGTCAAGATGAGAGTGGTGCTGGAAAAGCACAGCAGGTCAGGCAGCATCTGAAAAGCAGGCAAAAGCCTTTCATCAGGAACTCATCAGGAATCACATGGAGGCCGGTCCCTGTAAGGATGGCATTTACTGTCCATAAGGACATTACTGACCCAGACGGGTATTTCCTGACAAGTGGTAATGAGTTTGTAGTCACTATTAGACTCTTAATTCCAGATTGTTTTGTATATAAATTCCACCATTCCCTGTGGAATGATTCAATTCTAGTTCCCCAGAACATTACCTGGTTCTCTGGATTAACCATCCAGCCAATTTGCCATGATGCCCTCACATCCTCTTTTCCCTCATTCTCTTCCTGACCGGGATAAACATACTGGGAGAGACAAACTGTTGACCGACGGTCAAGTACCATCTAATAGGATAGGGGAGAATCTGTTTGCCTTCTGATTGGTGCAGAAAACCAACACCCCAATGAAGATGGGCAGGTTGGCAGACCAATGCTAGAGCACTGGGATGAGGAGGTGGGGCTTGGAAGTCATGGGATCAACCCCCAGTGATCTGACTGAACAGCATTAGAGATGCCAGGAACAAGGAACTATATCACACAGCCCCAACTGGTTCTATCCAATACATGGGAGAGTGGGATCCTGGAGCCTGGGAGCAGGTGGAGTGTCAGAGAAAAAGGGAGAGGAAATTAGAACTGGTGTTGAAATGAAAGACTGATTCACTCACGTCTGAATAAGCAACTCAGAGAGTCTTGCTGTTTGAACTGAAGGAGAATTGTTGTTATTGAGGAGGATTACTTTTAAACATTTAGATTCATCACAAAATGGAATAGTATATAAAATATGCTGAAGAACAATTATCGTCACTTACCATTTTCTGCTCCTGTGCCTTCCCTTTCCAGCCTGTTCAGTGTGAGGAGAAATACAGTTACCCCAACATCCTTCCCTTCAGTATGAGGGTAATTACTATGAGAGGAGCATTTACCCCAACATCCTTCCCTTCGGTGTGAGAGTAATTACTGGGAGGAGAGCATTTGCTCCAACATCCTTCCCTGCAGTGTGGTGGTGATTACTGTGAGGGGAGTATTTACCCCAACGTCCTTCCCTTCAGTGTGAGGGTAATTACTCTGAGGGGAGCATTTACCCCATCATCAACCCCTTTCACTCTGAGGGTAATTATAGAAAAGAGGAACATTAAATGCAATGTTCTGGGACAAAATTAACTGGTACTTAGGGTCACAGAGTCATACAGCACAGAAACAGACCCTTTAGCCTAACATGGAGAAAGTGAGGACTGCAGATGCTGGAGATCAGAGCTAAATAATGTGTTGCTGCGCTTTTCCAGCAACACATTTTTCAGCTTGAGCCTAACATGTCCATTCCAGTAAGTTTTCCCCAACTGAACCAGTCCCATTTTCCTGTGTTTGACCCATATCTCTCTCACCCTCTCCGAACCATGTACCGGTCCAAAATGTCTTTTAATTTGGTGGCTGTGAGGTGGGTCTTTCATCAGAGTGAACCCACTGGTGCGTCAATAGTGAGTGAATCCACTCCAACACTCTGAGCAAGTGAATGGTCTCTCCCCATTATGAACATGTTGGTGTGCAGTGAGGTGAGATGATTGCCTGAACCCTGTCCCACAGTGAGACCACCAGAGCAGTCTCTCCCCAGTGCGAACGTGGTGATGGATCATCCGATGGTGAATACATTTATTGCTTTTCCCACAGTCTGAACTTTTAAAAGCTTCTTAATGTAGTGAATGTGCTGGTGTCTCAGCAGCTGGGATGATTGAGTGTATCCCTTGCCATACTCTGTGTGGGTGAACGGCCTCTCCCCAGTGTGAACTCACTGATGTACAGTCAGCTGGGATGATCGCCTGAACCCAGTTCCACAGTGAGAACACTTGAATGGTCTCCTGAATCATCCCCATCAGTGAACACACATTAATGGGACATCAGTTCTCCAGGAGGTTTACAGCATTGCCTCCATCCTGAATATTTATAAGGTCTCTCCCCGTGTGAACTCTCCGGTGCCTCCAGACAGACATATACAAAATGTTGAATAAAGTCTTCAGTGCTTGATGTGATGTAGATTTAATGAGTGATTTGTGTGAATGAGAGGGTTTTTATATGGTGAAGCCGACAACAGATACTTTGAGTTTTATTTTATTTCATCTCAGCGTGGCTCTTGAAGGCCAGTTGTGATGGAGCTGAGTGAGTTGTTCAGGAAGAAGACCATACGACACAGGAACTGAAGTGGGCTATTCATCCCATCAGGGTCTCGCAGGTACAGTGCTGCTGTGACTGAGGGGTTGGGAGGATATGAAATGGGAACCATTCACAAACAGGAAACTCCGAACAGACATGTGGCTGTCACTCCTTTTACCAGGATACGAATATCGATGTCCTTCCCCTGTGGAAGCAAATGCTTTCCTTTTTGTCTGAGAGAAAAGATGTCAGATGTTGGTGTGACTGTGTGTGTTCCAAAGTATTCACTAACCAGATTAGACCATCCTGGAGCATGTGCTGACTCTGTGTCCCCCACCTGCAGAAGGTGCTGGGCTGGGTTTCACCAGCAATTTCTGTTTTTGTTTCTGATTTCCAGCATCCACCGCTCTTTGTCATTTTTCGATTCCCTGCGGCGAGTGTTTGTATTTCAGACTGGAGGGACGTGTGCTGAAACAAGGCTCTTTTTGAGCTGTGTGTATGACCTGGACTCAAGTGGACAGGACAGAATTTCAGTACTTGCAGGAAATATGAAGATCCAAAGTGTAGTGTAATGGACCAGATCAAACCACCTCAAAACATATCAAGGAGATAGCTTTGATCCTAACTTTTTTCTTGTTTAAATGCAAGTTCAAGGCATTGCACTCGAGATGTGATTCCATTGGTCAAACTATTCACCTTTAAACAAAACTCAATTTATTCTGACACCACAATTTAAATACAAATGAGAAAAAGAATTGGCATTACTTTACCTTTCATAAAATACTTAACAAAATAATATATTATTTAACAACTGCTCATCAACTGCTCCAATACAGCAGCATCACATAAGCACACACTTGGCAAAGGTAACGTCAACAAAGCAGACCTCCTACACTTGCAGAGATGAGATTGGAGCAGGTGGGATATTGGTTACGAGGGGAGGGTCAAAGGGAAATAAGGGTAGAGAGAGTGAAGTGAAGCAGGGCCAGGTGTTAGAGGGTGCAGGGACTGAGCAGAGAGTGAGAACAGATAAGGTAGATTTTTAAAATTCAATCAAGGCATGTGGGTCTCGCTGGCAAGGCCAGTATTTGTTCCCCATCCCTAACTGTCCTTGAACTGAGAGGCTTGCTTGGCCATTTCAGAGACAAGGACAGAGTCAGACACATTGCATTCAATCTGTCCTCAAAGGTCACACTGAAGTTTGAAGTGGGATCTGAAGTCACCTGGAGGGCAGATGAGGGAAAGATGGTGGATTTGTTTCCCTGAAGGACATTAGTGAAACAGGGTTTTTTTTGAGCAAGAAATGATGATAATTCAGATGGCCACCATCAGGAAGAACAAGGCTTCAATCCCAGATTTATTAATTAAATTCCACATCTTGCCATGGTGAGGATTGAACCCCATTTCCCCAGAGCATAAACCTGATCTTCAGGGTCCCCTCAACAGCCCAGCTATGGGAGTCATTTGGGATGTGTGACTGGACTCTTTTCCTTGATCCATACAGACCGGCCATAAACAGTTCGAAACAGCAAGGAACGGGCCTGACGATTCAGAAAATCAGAAATGGTTATTGTTCAAGAATCCATCTAGAGCCAGTGACTGAGGAAAGGAGTTTTAATCTTCATTGCTCAGATAATAATCTAAAGAAACCAATCAGATCCCTTTCTGGAATGTTATGAAACAGGGATAACAAGCCAAACCAAACCCACCTCACTATCACTGGATACACAACACAATGAAAAGAAAACAGTCAATGATCCTCAAAATTCCTGAATGATTCTGACTGAGACATAACAAAGAACACATCTTGGACACCAAGTCTACAATTTTAATGAAAATTAACAATTCATTCTGAAGAACAAAACTGAGCACAGATAAACTAAAAGGCAATAGCATGTTTTGAGTCAATTTGTAGTTCAGGTTGAGGTTCTGGATGTAGATTTGTTATCTGAGCAAACCAATACCCAAACTATAAGGTAATCTAATTAATATCTACCACCTAAGCCCAATCTTCATTGATTATAAACATCCAATCAGACATCTGTCACAAATATGTGTGCGCACATACACACACATGCGGAGTTAAGATAAATGAGAAAAATAAAAGAATTGTGATTTTCCAGTTTGATGACCATTTTACTGATAAACGTCAGGCCTTCATGAAATCCTTGGATGATGAGTTCTCTTACAGGAACATTGGTGTACGTCTTGCTTGAATTCCAGAGTCACTGGTCAATACAGACCGCTTCTGCAGATAGAGCTATAGATTCATGGAGTCCTAAAGCACGGGGACAGGACCTTTGCCCCAAAATGGTCCATGCCCACCAAAATGTCTGTCCACACTCACCCCATTTCCCCTCACTTGGCCCATATCCTTCTAACCCTTTCCTGGACACGTATTTACCCAAATGCCTTTTAAATGTTGATAATGTATCCAGCTCAACTACTTCCGCTGGCAATTCATTGCAGATAACACTAAGATTGGTGGAGTAGCAAATAGTGAAAGGGACTGTCAGAGAATTCAGCAGAATATAAATAAATTTGAGAGTTGAGCAGAGAAATGGCAGGTGGAGTTTAATCGACGCAAATGTGAGGTGATGCATTTTGGAAGATCCAATTCAAGAGCAAACATTATGGTAAATGGACAAGCCCTGCTGAAAATTAATGCACAGAGAGATCTGGGTGTTCAGATCCATTGATCCCTGAAGGTTACAATGCAGTTCGATAGAGTGCTCGAGAAGGTATACAGCATGGTTTCCTTTATCAGGCGGGGTATTGAGTACAGGAGTTGGTAGGTCATGTTATGGTTGTATAAGATTTTGGTTCCGCCATGTTTGAAATCTTATGTACCCATCTGGTCACCACGTAACCAAAAGGATGTGGATGCTTTGGAGAGGGTGCAAATGAGGTTCACCAGGATATTGTCTGGTATAATGGGATGCTGGCTATGAAAAGAGGTTGCGCCGATTAGGATTATTTTCGTTAGGAAGACAGAGGTTGAGGGGCACCTGATTGAGGTCTACAAAATCATGAGAGGTAAGACAGGGTGGATAGCAAGAAGCTTTTTCCCGGAGTGGGGTCTCAGTTACGAGGGGTCATGAGTTCAAAGTGACAGGGGAAAGGTTTTTTTGTTGGAAATTGATGAGACTCACAGTTGGTGTGTTCCTCCCAGATGCCAGGGTCCATGATGTCTTGGATCGTATCTTTGGGGTCCTGAAGGGAGAGGGTGACCAGCCGCAAGTCGTGGTCCATGTAGGTACCGACAACATAGGTAGAAAGAGAGATAGGGATGTAAGGCAGGATTTCAGGGAGCTAGGGTGGAAGCTGAGAGCTAGAACAAACAGAGTTGTTATCTCTGGTTTGTTTCCCGTGCCACATGATAGCGAGGCAAGGAATACAGAGAGATATCAGTTGAACATAGATGGTGTAGGAGGGAGGGTTTCAGGTACTTGGACAATTGGGGCTCATTCTGGGGAAGGTGCGACTTGCACAAACAGGATGGTCTTCACTTGAACCAGAGGGGTACTAATATCCCAGGTGGAAAATTTGCTGGTGCTAATCGGGTGGGTTTAAACAGAGGGATGGGAACCTGAGGTGTAGTTCCAGTAGACAGGAGGATGAGAGTAGGGAGGACAGGGACAGGATTTCATGGTCACAGGAGTGTGCTGGCAGACATCAAGCTGGTTTGAAGTGTGTCTACTTCAATGCCAGGAGTATGCGGAATACAGTAGGTGAGCTTGCAGCATTGATGAGTACCTGGGATTTCGATGTTGTGGCCCTTTTGGATACATGGATAGACCAGGGTGAGGAATGGATATTGCAGGTTTTCAGGATTCAGATCATTCATTAAGAACAGGCAAGGCGGTAAAAGAGGGGGAGGTGTAGCCTTGTTCATCAAGGAAAGTATAATGGTAGCTGAAAGAACTTTTGACACCATACTACTCCTGAGGTAGTTTGGGCTGAGGTTAGAAACAGGAGAGGAGAGGTCACACTGCTGGGAGTTTTTTTTATAGGCCTCTGCAGAGATCCAGGGAGGTGGAGGAGAGGATTGGCAAAATGATTCTGAGTAGGAGTGAAAGGAACAGGATGATCATTATGGGGACTTTAATTTCCCCAACATTGACTGGAAATGCTATAACTCTAGTACTTCGGTTGGATCAGCTTTTGTCCAATGTGTACAGCAGGGTTTCCTGACACAGTATGTCGAGGGGCCGACAAGAGGGGAGGCCACACTGGATCTGGTGCTTGGTAATGAACCAGGCCAGGTGTTTGATTTAGTTGTAAGTGAGCACTTTGGAGAGAGTGACCATAATTCAGTTATGCTTAGTTTAACGATGGAAAGGGATAGGTACATGCCACAAGTCAAGGGGCAAGGGCAATAAGAACACGATTAGTCAAGAATTAGGATGCAGAGAATGGGTTATCAAAATGCAGGGGATGGGGACAATGGAAATATGGAACTGGTTTAAGGATCAGATATTGCGTGTCCTTGATAGGTATGTCCCTGTCAGGCAGGGAGGAAGTTGTAAGGTAAGGGAACCGTGGTTTACTGCGGAAATTGCATCTCTTGTTAAGTGTAAAAAGGAAGTTTATATGTTGATGAGACAAGATGGTTCAGATGAAGCGATGGTGAGATTAGCTAGGAAGGATTCAAAGAGAATTAAGAAGAGCAAAGAGGGGACATGAGCAGTTTTTAGCAGGTAGAATAAAGGAAAACCCTAAATCTTTCTATAGATGTGTGAGGAATAAAAGGATGACTAGGGTAGGAATAGGACCAGTCAAAGACAGAAGTGGGAAGTTGAGTGTGGACACTGTGAAGATCAGAGATGTGCTAAATGAACATTTCTCATCGGTTTTCACTCAGGAAAAGGAGAACATTGTAGAGGAGATGAATGAGATACAAGATCAATTCTAGACAAGTCCCCCTGGGCTGGATGGAATTCTCTGGGAAGTTATGGAGGAGATAGCAGAAGCTTTGGCTTTGATATTCAAGTCATCATTGTCAACAGGTTTAGTACCAGAGGACTGGAGGATTGCAAATGTTGTGCCCTTGTTCAAGGAGGGCAAGAGGGATGACCAGGTAATTATGGACCAGTGAGTCTCACTTCTGTTGTAGGAAAGGTTTTGGAAAAGATTATAAAAGATAAGATTTATAATCATCTAGCTAGCAACAATTTGATTTCAGATCGTCAACATAGTTTTGTCAAGGGCAGGTCGTGTCTCACATTGAGTGTTTTGAGAAGGTGACCAAGCATGCAGGTGAGGGTAGGGCAGTTGACGTGGTATACATGGACTTCAGTAAATCCTTTGATAAGGGCTGTTGGAGAAAATGCAGAGGCATGGGATTGAGGGTGATTTAGCAGTTTGAATTAGAAACTAGCTTTCTGAAAGGAGGCAATGAGTGATGGTTGATGGAAAATATTTAGCCTGGCGTCCAGTTACTCGTAGTGTGCCCCAATGATCTGTTTTGGGACCACTGCTGTTTGTCATTTTTATAATTTGGAGATGCCGGTGTTGGACTGGGGTGTACAAAGTTAAAAATCACACAACACCAGGTTATAGTCCAACAGGTTTAATTGGAAGTCATTTTTATAAATGACTTGGATGCAGGCATAGGTGGATGGGTGAGTAAGTTTACAGATGAAGTTGGTGGAGTGGTGAACAGTGTGGAAGAATGCTACAGGTTGCAGGGGGACTTGGATAAACTGCAGAACTGGGCTGACAGGTGACAAATGGGGTTCAATGCAGCAAAATGTGAGGTGATTCACATAGGGAAGAATAACAAGAGGGCAGAGTACTGAGTCAATGGAAAGATTCTTGGTAGTGTGGATGTGCAGAGGGATCTTGGAGTCCATGTACATAGATCCCTGAAAGTTGCCACCCAGATTGATTGTGCTGTTAAGAAGGCATTCCGTGTGTTAGGTTTCATTGGTAGAGGGATTGAGTTCTGGAGCTGCAATGTCATGTTGCAACTATACAAAATGCTAGTGCAGCTGCACTTGGAATATTGTGTACAGTTCTGGTCGCCCCATTACAGGAAGGATGTGGAAGCATTGGAAAAGAAGCAGAGGAAATTTACCAGGATGTTGCCTGGTCTGGAGGGAAGGTCTTATGAGGAAAGGCTGAGAGACTTCAGTCTGTTCTCATTGGAAAGAAGAAGGCTAAGAGGGGATTTGATAGAGACATACAAGATGATCAGAGGATGAGATAGAGTAGAAAGTGAGCGCCTTTTTCCTCAGATAATGACATCAGCTTGTACGAGGGGGCATAACTACAAATTGAGGGGTGATATATTTAAGACAGATTTTAGAGGCAGGTTCTTTACTCAGAGTGATAAGGGTGTGGAATGCCCGACCTGCTAATGTAGTTAACTCAGCCACATTAGGGAGATTCAAACAATCCTTGGATAAGCACATGGATAATGATGTGATAGTGTAGGCAGATGGGCTTAGAATATTTTACAGGTCAGCACAACATTGAGGGCTGCAGGGCCTGTTCTGTGCTGTACTGTTCGATGCTCTATGTTCTAAGATTAAGGGAGATATGTGTGGAAGGTTGTTTACGCAGATTGGTGGTGAGTGCCTGGAACGGGTTGCCAGTGGAGGTGGTAGAGGTGGGCACGATACATTTAAGATGTATCCAGACAGAGACATGAATGGGCGAGAGCAGAGGGGTACAGATCCTTAGAAAATAGGTGACAGGTTTAGACAAAGGATCTGGAGCAGTACAGGCTTGGAGGGCTGAAGGGCCTGTTCCTGTGCTGTAATTTTCTTTGTTCTTTGTTCCACATCTGGGAAACACCCAACAAATATGTGGTTGGAGATGTGGCTCCAGGATTCACACAAGGACCCACAGAACCCATGAAAAGGGACACAAATTTCCTCAGTAGATGATAACACTCATGAGTGAGTTATCACCGATGATAATGACAATGACCTTGAATTAACCTGCGTTAGTTTTCCAGACCATATTCCAACAGCAAATGCTTCCCTTTTCTTCTCTCATCTTTCGTCAAACAACCTATTTTTCAAACTTTAATTCTCAACTTTAAAATCACAGTTCCAAACCAAAAGTGAGGAAACCAAAAGAAAAGTCGTGATGCTCTCACTGGGAAACATGCTGCTTTTCACTGGGTCACACGGAATGGGAAGAGAGTTAGTCCAAAGTGGTCAGGCTGTACAGTGAGGGTGGTACTCTGTCACTGCATGTCTGTCCACTGTGTTGATGCTTCACACACTCGATGTTACAGTGTCTGAAATGGATGGTGATTGGTCAGTTCGAGTACAGCCAGTACCTGAGGCCAACGGCTGCTGGGCCAGATTAGGGTCAGGAATGCTGGATAACCTTGAATCATTCCTGAAATACATACAAGGAACATTAATATTCAGAGGAAGTTAATGGCATAATCCCAGGACACAGTAACAAGAATCCTATCTTTTTGCTTATCCCCTCACAGGTCATGGGTCGGGCTGGCTGCTCCTAGCTGTCCATGAGAAGGTGGTGGGGAACTGTTGCTGGATCAAAATCCTGGAAATCCCTCCCTAAGGGCTCTGTGGCTCTTACCTCCAGAACACCGACTGGAGCAGTTCATGAAGGCAGCTCACCCCCACCTTCTCAAGGGCAACTGTGGACAGGTAGTCAATGCTGGCCCAATCAGAGATGCTCACGACCGGCAAATGAATAAACAAAATGTTCAGATTTAGACACAAATCACCCATGTCACCCTTGAAGAATTCACCACCAGAAACAGTTCTGCCTTGGTACCAGAATGTACCAAAGCACCCAAGGGTCAGCTTTGAGCAACTGGTTACAAGGCAGGGAGGGAGGGTGTTGGAGATGTGGGGAAAATTCCTGCAAGGGCTTCCCATCTGCTGTAACTTTGGAGGATGCTACAGAACATGGAAATCTTGGAAAGTGGGGGATGATCAGGAAATCACGTCCCCACCCAGTGGAAATTCAGCTGCTCGGAGGGCAAGGGAGAAAATAGTAGGATTCACAAAAAAGGTCCTTTTTATCCTCAGCACTCACTGCAAGTGATAACATTCCAATCTTTCCCTCCATAAAACAGCCATGACAACTCAAAGTGACCACTGTGAGAAAAATGGGGAACACTTTCGTTTTATACAAGGATGAATTGTAGATTGATTTGCAGAATAGAGCTCTCAGATTAACCTGGAGCTGAAAACTTACAAACAGCCAGAAATTGACCAATTCTGTTCAGAATTTATTTCTCTGTCATTTACCTCTCATTTTCCCAGTGAGTGTTTGAGCAACTTGTAAGCAGGAAAATAACACATTCGGAGATCATTAGCAGGAGGCTGCATTCTGTCTCTGAAAAGGAGATATTCAATACAACCCTGAACGAGAGCATTTCTACTCAGCAAAAGTGAGAGCTTCCTGATGAAGAGCTTTTGCCCGAAACATCGATTCTCCTGCTCCTCGGAAGCTGCCTGACCTGCTGTGCTTTTCCAACACCACACTCTCGACTCAGAGAATTTCTACCGCTACTCTCGTGTCAGTCACTGACTACCTTACCTTTTCAAAGGTGTCGTTCTCTTGATTTGCTGTGAACACCCTGAAGAGAAAAAAAGTTTCATAAATATTTTGTAAAATTATGAACAAATTTGTCACATTGTCTCCACAATTGGAAATGTTTTCCCCCCATACACTTTCATCCCTTTATCCTCAAGAACTCTAACGCCTTCTTAAAAACATTCTTTGCTTTGGCCTCAACTGCTTTCTGTGACAGAGAACTCCACAGGATCACAGTAACTCCAAAGGGACTACTCTCCATGTCAATCCTGAATGGTCTACCCCATATCCTTTGACAGTGACCATTGGTTCTTGTCTCCCTGGTCACTGGAAACATCTTTCCTACATTTACCTCGTCGAGTTTTACTGAAATTTCACACATTTCCCTGAGATCCCCCTCATTTTTCCAAACTCCAGTGAATACCATCCGAACCGATCCAATCTCTCTTCATACATCAGCCCTGAAATCCCAGGAGTCTGTCTGAGAAACCTTCATTGCACTCTGTCCAATGCCAGAACATCCTTCCTCCCATAAGGGGACCAGAACCTCACCCAGTCCTCCAGGTGTGGTTTCTCCAAGACCTTGTACAATTACAGCAAGACATTCCTGCTCCTGTATCAAAACTTCTCTCTATGAAGCCAAAATGCAACTGACAAAGAAACGGAGGGAGAGGCCATGAAGATAAGGATCAGAATTTAAACTTCTCAAGGTCTTCAGCACTGACATAACTGAGCTCAGGATTCTGAGGCCTTCAATATTCCTCAGACATCCTGCCTGTTCAATTTGTTCAGCCAGAGCAAAGACAAGTAATGAGGGCAGTCCCAAAACAGATCAGTGCCTGAACATTGCACTCACTGCACAGGCCAGAAGAGGAGTCCATGTTACCATTCCTCCCCAAATATAGCTCTGTTACTCAGACTATCTGAGCCACCGTGTCTATGCCTTTATCCAGCAAACTCTCAAAAGACACTTGAACAATAAAGCACACAAGAATATCGTGGTGAACTGCAACTTCCTTTCTGTTCTTTTTGAGAGTCTGTACAAAGTGGGAATGAATGCAAAAGATGTTGTGATTCTGTCAAATGGGAGTGAATGAAAAGATATTTTAGCGCATTGAGATTCAACAGTGATGGGAGGAGAATGGGGATTGATCCATCAGAGTTCAATGAAATGGGTTTGAATGGATCTCCTTGTGAAACAGCCTCAATGTTAAATCACTCACAACAAGGCTCCATCCCAGGCAACATCCTGGTGAATCTCCTGTGCACCCCTCCCTCTTGTTATGACAGAACCATACTGTTTTATCAAACCTCATTCTCCATGAACCCACCTCCTTTGTTGCTGAAGTTGATGAAGATTATGAAGCAGATGGGCAGGATGAGAAGTGTTGGAATGACTGGCAGATATACAGTGGTGGGCTCAGTCCTGTTCACTGTAAAACAGCAAGAACAGCATTATTCAGGAATCCCTCCATGTTGCTGCAGTGAAACTTGTAGCAGGGTTACAGAGCAAGAGGTGAAATGTACAAACAGGATGTTCTGTAATGGGGCAAACCAGTTCAACACTCTCACCTGCTGTTTCCCACAGACCAGGAATGTGCTCCCCTCCAAATACTTACCCAATTATCGCCTGAAAGATCACTCTATTAAATCTATTTCCATTGGCCTTTCAGGCAGTGCATTGCAGTTCAGAACAACTCCTGAAGGAGGCAACTGCTTAATTCTGTGATACAGAATATAAGGTTAGATGGATATTTTAAAACATTCTACAGGGTATTTCCTGGACCCAGTCTTGACTCACCAACACAAGGGCACCCATTACTGAGCACTGATCTACCATCCCACCCTGTCCTGTGTCCTACATGTAGGCCAGACCAAGTAAGGAAGGCAGATTTCATACTGTAAAGGACCTGACTGATTCAAATGAACTTTCCCAACTGTCAACAGTGGTCACATGTGACCATAAGGTTAGCTTTTTATTTAAATTCCAAATGTTTAAAATTTCATTCATCTTTCACCTTCTGCTGTGGTAGGATTTGAACTCATGGCCCCAGACATGAGTGTCTGGATTAGTTGCCCAGTGACAGCAGCAGTATACCACTATCTCCTTTTATAACCCATGTGTGAATGCAGGGCTAGGATAGGTCCCATGTGGCTGTGATGCCTCACACAGTCAGACAGAAACTGGGGAATGTACTTGCACTGATGGAACTATTCCCGATGAAGGTGTGAACACTTTCATTGTAACCAAGAGGGACACATTACTCTGCAGCACCTTCCTGCTCGAGGAGATGATCCCATTGTCAGTTTAACTTTGGATCGTTTGAAGATTGAACTGAATATTCTGAGTGTGTCAATGCCTTTCAATACTGACATCAGAATGTACCTAAAAGGATCAACACATCAAATTACATTAAATGTTTAAAAAGTCAAATTTCAAACACAAAAGCAAAATACTGCAGGTGTTGGAAATTTGAAATAAAAATCAAAATGCTGTAAATACTCAGCAGGCCAGACCCCACCTATGGAGAGAAACAGGGTTAATATTTTAGTTTCAATGACCAAATCATTAAAAATTCACAGAACCTGCTGCACTCTCACTGTACACCCTCTACAGACGGAATACTTCTTCATATTCATTAAATTACAGGATGAGAAGGACATTGGGTAGGGCAGCATTGATTACTCATCCCTATTAGTTAAGAATAAACCACATTGCTGTGTGTCTGGAGTCACAAGTAGGCCAGGCCAGGTTAGGATGACAGTTCCCTTCACGAAAGATCATTAGTGAACCAGATGGGTTTTTACAACAATAAACAGTGGTCACATAGTCAGCTTTTGACTCTTACTTTGAGAATTTTATTAATTTCAAATTCCACCATCTGCCATGGTAGGATTTGAATCCTACTCCCAGAACATTACCTGGGTGTTGGATTAACCATCCAACGATTATACGATCAATTGTTGTTTTCCATCTAGAATGATTTCTTACCATAAACCCACACCCGTGTCTCTTTCTAGATCAGATACTGAGAATCAGTTTCTGACCTGTATTCCACCAGACACAGGTAAGTGTGATTGTCCCTCACACTCAGCTGGTTTATCCTGGTCGAGGCGTTTCCCTCCTCTGGGTTCCCGATGAGCTCGTACCGATTTCCACCGTGTCCAGTTGTCCAAGTTCCCTGTGATTGGGCTGTAAATGTAATGAAGTGTTGGGAGGCCTTCTTCCTCATCCAGGTAACAGTGGTCAGGGGCGTGGGAGTCCCAGCTCCTGAAGATACAGGATAAAGTAACTGAATCTCCCTCTGTCCCACTCACTACTGAGACATTTCCTTGAGCAGCTGAGGAAGGACGAACATCAAAATGGTAAAAATTCTGGGAAGCATCAAGAGAGATAAGTGTCCAGGGCCGGATCAGATATATCCAAGGTTACTATGGGAAGCGAGGAATGAGATTGCTGCTCCTCTGGTGATGATCTCTGAATCCTCACTCTCCATGGGAGTAGTAATGGATGATTGGAGGGAGGCGAATGTTGTTCCTCTGTTCGAGAAAAGGAATAGAAAAATCTCTGGGAATTACAAACCTGTCAGTCTGATGTCTGTGGTAAGCAACTTCCTGGAAAGGATTTATGACTATTTGGAAGAACATAGTTTGATTAAAGATTGTCAGCGTGGCTTTGTGAGGGTCAGGTGATGCCTCACAAGCCTGATTGGGTTGTTTGAGGATGTGATGAGATAAATTGATGAAGGTCGAGCATTGGGTATGGTGATTATGGATTTCAATAAGGCATTTGATAGTCAATTAATTCAGACAGTTAGGAGGTATGAGACACAGGGAGATGTGGCTGTCTGGATACAAAATTGGCTCGCTGAATGAAGACAGCAAGTGATAGTGAATGGAAAGTAGGCGGATGGTGTTTTGGTTTTCATTAACGGGTGGAATTGAGTTTAAGAGCCGCGAGGTTTTGCTGCAGCTCTATAAAATCCTGGTTAGACCACACTTGGAATATTATGTCCAGTTCTGGGTTGTCCCATTACTGGAAGGATGTAGATGCTTTAGAGAGGGTTCAGAGGATATTTGCCAGGATACTCACAGGATTGGACGACTTGTCTTATGAAGAGAGGTTGAGTGAGTGAGGGCTTTTTGCACTGGAGAGAAGCAGGAAGAGAGGTGACTTGATAGAGGTATACAAGGTAATGAGAGGCATAGACAGAGTAGATAGCCAGAGACTCTTCCTAAGGCAGAAATGACTGTCACAAGGAGTCATCATTTTAAGGTGATTGGAGGAAGGTATTGGGGAGATGTCAGAGGTAGTTTATTTATGCAGAGACTGGTGGATATGTGGAAGGCAGTGGTAGTAAAGTCAGAAACATTAGGGATATTCAAACGACTGTTGGACAAACACAAAGATTGAGGGTGTGGAGGATATTTTGATCTAAGGTTAAGATAAATGGTCAGCACAACATCGTGGGCTGTAGGGTCTATACTGTGCTGTACTGTTCTGTGTTCTATGTAACATACAAGGCTATGGACCAAATGCTGGAAGGTTGGACAGGTGCAGACTGACAGTGATGTTTTTGTTGGTGTAGACTGTATGGCTCAAGGGCCTCTTCCATCCTGTCTAATTCTATAATTGTATGGATCAGCCTTCCTTATGGTTCCTTCCATAAGGAACAAAAACGGAAATAAGATATTGTGGGAGTAAACCATGGGTCCCATAGCAGTAGCTAAATGGTGGGTGTCATGGACCAGGCCACACCCCCTCAAAACATTTCAGGAAATTCTCCCAGACCCTAACTTATTGAGTTGTTTTATGCAAATGTCGATTGGATAATCCAGGAGAGATGCATATGGCCCAACCACTCACTTTTAACAAAACAGTATTTATTCACACATGAACAAAAGAAAAACACATTTGAATCCCAGAACTATTTAAAACCCAATCGCCTCGATTGCAACTTAATGATGCTGTTCCAAATGCTTGGAACGTCCCCATAAACACTCTCTTGGCAAAAAAGCTACAGTCAAACCCTGGTTCACACAGGAGAGATGTCAGAGAGAGGGAGGATCAACATGGAGCTGTTTCTTTGACCAGCAACCTCCAAAAACTGACTGCTTGCTGAACCAAACCAAACCAGAAAAAGTTAAGCTGGGTTAACTGGCCACTTCCCTTTCATTGCATAATTCTTTTCTGTTTTAATTTGAAAGCCTATTTCCTGAGGCAGTATCTGTTATCTATAATCAAATAGGCCCTAAAACTTCTCTGTTTACAACCCCTCTCAATAAACCAAGAACAGAATATCCTTGTCAAAGGAGCAATATTGTCACAGTGGGGAAGGGAATAAATCAGCAGATAGTAAAGGCATGTAACAGAGGCAGTTCATTAATCATGGGTGACTTGAATCTTCATGCATATTGGGATAGTCAGATTAGCAGAGGGAGCCATGAGGAAGAATTCAGAGACATATTGAAGGCAGTCTCTGAGAACAATGTGATGTGGATCCAACCAGGGATCAGGCTAGTTTGGGTTTGGTGATGTGTCATGATTCAGGCTTAATAACTGATGACAGAGTGAAAGATACCCTGGAATCTGTTACCATAACACGATAGCATTGAATATTCAGTTTGAGGGGGAGGAGCTTGGGTTGGCAGCTACTGTGCTTAGCTTACCAAAGGGAATGAGAGCAGAACTGGCTGGAGTGAGCTGCAGAAACAGTTTAGCAGCAAAAACAGATGAGGAACAATGGCAGACTTGTAACAAGATAGTTTATGGCTCCACAGCTCCAAACCAAAGGGGTTGCCATGGACACCCGCATGGGCCTCAGCTATGCCTGTCTCTTCGTAGGATATGTGGAACAGTCCATCTTCCGCAACTACACTGGCACCACCCACCACCTTTTCCTCCACAACATCGATGACTGTATTGGCGCTGCCTCATGCTCCCACGAGGAGGTTGAACAGTTCATCCACTTTACCAACACCTTCCACCCTGACCTCAAATTCACCTGGACCGTCTCAGACTCCTCCCTCCCCTTCCTAGACCTCTCCATTTCTATCTCGGGCGACCGAATCAACACGGACATCTACTATAAACCGACTGACTCCCACAGGTACCCAGATTACACCTCAGTTCTGTTGGTTACACAAACTGATAGAAAACAGAGAGTTGGGATAAGGTGGGAGTGATATCCAGCCAGCAAACTGTAATTAGTGGTGTATCACAGGATCTGAGATGGGGCCACATTTATTATAATATACATTAATGATTTGGATGAGGTCAGTGAATGCACTGTAGCTGGAGAGAGATGTCGACAGGTTAAATAAGTGAGAAAAACTTCGCAATTGGAATATAATGTGGAAAATGTAAGGTTATACATTTGGCACAAAGAATAGAGAGGCTGAATATTAGTGAAACAGAGAAAGCCTGCAGAAAGTTCCAGAACAGAGAACATGCAAATTTCACAAAAACATTCAGCAGAGAGTAGGGAAGGTCAATGAAATGCTCACCTTTATTTCAAATGGAATCGAATTTTAAAGTGGGGAGGTTTTACCAGACACTAGTTAGTTCACAGCTGGAATATTGTGGATAGGTTTGGTCCCTTATCAAAGGAAAGTGAAACTGGCATTGGAGGCAGTCCAGAGAAGATTCAATTAGTTGATGCCAGGTCGGGAGGGGCTGTCTTATGGGCAGCGTTTGACAAGATTGAGCCTGTGCTTGATGGATTACAGAAGAATGACAAGTGACCAAATTGAGACATTAAAGATGCTTCGAGTGCTTGATAAGGTGGATGCAGCGTGGTTGTCCCCCTTGTCAGGAACAGAGGGCATCAGCTCAGAATGAGGGGTTACACATTTCAGATGAGAGGAATGTTTTCTCTAAGAGGGTAGTGAATCTCTGGACTACTTTACCACAGAGAGCAGTTAATGTTGGGTCATTGAGAATAGTCAAGGCTGAGACAGACAAATTTTTAATCATTCACGGAATCAGGGATTGTGAAGATAAAGCAAGAATGGGGAATTGACGTTTATCATCGCAGTCATGATCTCACTGAATGTGGAACAGACTCAATGGGCTGAATGGCCTTCCTCTGTTCCTATATCTTATGGGCTACCTGCCTCAGTTCTCAACACCTCCATTTCTGAAACCTGTAAATCCCATTTCCTTTTCCAACCACATTCTTAACATGTCCTGACATCTTCAAAAACAAATTAGGGAGTTGATGGGATACCATTGGAAGTTTCAGACACGGTGATGGAATGGTCCATAAATCCCAGCCTCATCTCTCTCTCTCTCCTTCTCACTGCCTCCTGCCTGAGACCAACTGAAAGAGCCCAAGAGAAGGAGCCAACCCGAGAGCTCCCGGTCCAGGTGGATCCTGTTCTCATTGAGCTATCGGGACAGTGACACCATCCAAACATTGTTCCTTTCCTTCAACTTCCAGCGTTGTTGGAGACTTTGTTTGAAAATTCTCAATATTGAGCTCTACACAATAGGGATCAGCATCCTCCTGGCTCAGTCCTTTCATCATTATTGAGACATTGTGGTTGGTGAGACCCCCCACGAATCTGAATCGATTCCCACCCTCGTGCTGTATCACATTCTCACACAGCTCACCCTGGGAATGGTCTGGACCAGGATATGTACACTTAAAGATAAAAGCCCGTGTTTCCTCCTTGTACCATAAGATGGAGCCGGTGAGTGTGAGGTGAGTGTCAGGGTGGGTGAAGCTGCAGGGTAAGACAGCGGAGCCTCCTTCCTCAGCCCTCACTCCATCCGCGACTGTCATTGACCAACCATTAGCAGAATCCGCTGTGAGGGAAGAGGGAGAGAGAGAGAGGGAGGTAGAGTCTGAACACAGCACTGGGACAGACATCAGTGTGTGGAAGTGAAACTTGGAGACTCTATTCTGAGTATGTTATTTAGTGAGAACAGGTTAAACAGCTATAATGAGAGGGAGTGAACAAATAGTAATGTAAATTCATGAGCAATCCAATACACTGGGGACAGAGTTTCTGTTCCCACCATGGCAGCTGCTGGAAATTCAAATCAGTTATTACATCAGGAATTAAACACCAATCTAATGGGAACCATGAAACCATGATCAATTGTTGGAAAAAATCCATCTGGTTCACTGATGTTCTTTAGAGAAGGGAAATACCGTCCTTACCCAGTCTGACCTGCATGTGACTCCAGTCCCACAGCAACAGATTTGACTCTAAACATCCCACATCAATGACAAAGGGAGACACTGAGTTGGACAAAAACAGTATAAAATGTGAAAGGGAAGTTACAGAGATGTGCAGCACCGAAACAGACCCTTCAGTCCAACTTGCCCATGCCCATCAGATATCCTGAATAAATCTTGTCCCATTTGCCATATTTGGCCAATACCCCTCAGATCCCTTCCTATTAATATACCATCCTTTTAAATGTTATAATTATACCAGCCTCTACCACATCCCCTGGCAGTTCATTCCATTCTCACACCACACTCTGCATGAAAACGGTGTCCCTTCGGTCCCTTTTAAATCTTGCCCCTCCCACCTTAAACCTGTGCCCTCTAGTTTTGGACGCCCGTACCCTGGAGAAAAGACCTTGACTATTTATCATGTTTAAATTACGATTTGATGAACACCTTTAAGGTCACCCGTCAGCCACCAACACTCCAGGGAATCTTGCCCCAGCTTATTCAGCTTCGCCCACAACTCAAGCCTTTCAGGCCTGGTATCATTCTCCTCAATCTTTTCTGAACTCTTTTGAGTTTCACAGCATCTTTGCTATAGCAGGGAGGCCAGAAATGAATGCAGTATTCCAAAAGTGGGCCAACCAACATCCTGTACAGCCATGACAAGACCTCCTCATTCCTGTACTCAATGCATTGATCAATAAAGGTGAGTTTACCAAATGCTTCCTTCATTAACCAGTCTACCCTTTGACTCCACTTTCAAAGAACAATGAACCTGCACTCCAAGGTCTCTTTGTTTGGCAACACTCCCCAGTACCTTACCAGGAAGTGTATAAGTCCTGCCCTGATTTGCCTTAACAAAATGCAACACCTCAAAATTATCTAAGTTAAACTCCATCTGCCACTCCTCAGCCCATTGACCCATCTGATCAAAGTCCCATTGTTCTCTGTGATAACCTTCTTTGCTGTTCACTACACCTCCAATTTTGGTGTCATCTGGAAATTTACTGACCATTTCTCTGATATTCACATCTGAGCCATTTATATAAATGATAAGAAGCAGTGGATCCAGCACCGATCCTTGCAGCACACCGCTGGGTACAGGCCTCCAGTCTAAAAAGCAATCCTGCACCACCACACTCTGTGTCCTATCTTCAAGCCAGTTAGGTATCTATATGGCTAGTTTCCCCTGTATTCCATGTGATCTAACCTTGTTAACCAGTCTATCATGCAGAACCCTGTCAAATACCTTGCTGAAGTCCATTTAGGCCATGTCCACCACTCTCCATTCATCAATCATCTTCATCACTCCTTCATAAAACTCAATGGGTCATGTTATGTCTGAACATGTCCTACTGATCCACACATTATCAGGAACTACACAAATGTACAAGAATCCCAATACGATGCCCCCAACACCCAAAGTGCCTGACAGACTGTTACTCAGGACAGAAGTGAGCCACACCAGGATTCTTCAGTAACAGTTAAATAATTCCATTAATGAATAATTCCAGTAATAAGAGCAGTGAAAGAAATGGATACCTAATTAATGCTCCTAAACAGCATCCCTTCAAAGCCACGTACACACACACACACACACACACACACACACACACACACACACTTAAGACAGAGAAAAGATAGACGATTTATATGAGTGACAAAAGAATGTAGACAGGGTAACAGGGTAAACAAAACTCTGAAAATAAAAGTCCTGATCACAAGATGGAAGGATCGTTCTCTCTCACAGTTCTTGTGTTTTTTGTAGCAGGAATGAGATGCTGTGTTCCGGACAGTGATGGTTATGCTTCAAATTCAACGGCCATTCAGGAGAACTTAGAACTTTTCACATGTGACTTCTTTCTTTCCAGATTACTTGTGTTTTCTCTGCTTTTCTCTCCAGTGATGGGGGAGAGGCAGAGCTGGCTGCTTTCTCTCTGTAGGCCCCAGATACTTTCCACTTTCAGAGACTCCAGGAATATATAACTTTGTAACAGCACAGTTCAACCAATCAGACAGCAGTTGCTGAGCAGAATTTTCTGAACTCGAAACATTATCATGAAGTCCGATGACATCAGGTCAAACATGAGCAAGGGAATCTCCGGATGACTACCCACTGCCACATTCCCCCCACTCCCAGGCTTCTGATCATGTTTATCACCACTTGGAGGAAGCACTGAGGTCAACACTGGCACAGAATGTACTCTGGGTGGGAGACGTCACTGTCCAACACCAAGACAGACTCAGCAGCTTTACTACTGCCTGAGCTGGTGGAATCTGAAATGACATAGCTCTTGGACTGGGTCTGTGGCGGGTGGTGAGGGAACCAACAAGAGAGAAAAGCTTGACCTTGTCCTCAGTCGTCTATCTGCCTATTATAGAATTGGGAGGAGTAACTATCACACAGTCCCACGGAGACAAATTCCCATCTTCACACTGAGGTACATCCCCATCATGTATGGCACTAGGCCTGTGTTAAATGGGACAGACTTTGAACAGATCGAGCAAGTCAAGACTGGGATCCCTGAGACACTGTGGGCCATCAGTACAGCAGAGTGAGCTGTAACACAATCTGTAAGCTCATGGCATGTAATTCTCCCCCACTCAGCCATTACAATCAAGTCAGAACATCAATTCTGGTTCAATGAACAATGCAGGAGGTGATGCCAGGAACAGCACCAGCAAACCTGAAAATGAGATGTCAGCTCTAAAACTACTTCTGTGTCAAACAGCATAAACCACAATTGATGCTCTGGGGGAAGTGATTCCACTGTCAGTGCATCAGATATAAGCTCAGCAGACCTGTCACATGCAGTTATGAATGGGTGAGGACAATTAAGCAACTAACAGGAATATGAGTCTCCACAAATATCCCCATCCTCAATGAGGGGGGGGCCCTGCTCATCAGTGCAAATAAGAGGGCTGTGGCATTCACACCTAACTTGACCCAGAAGATGTCCCCAGCATCATAGAAGATTCCTTACCCAGCGGCAAATATAATTCAGTGGGTCAGCATTCACGTGTAGATAGGGCTAGGGACAGAAATCATGGGATCTAGTGCTGTTCCTCACACAGCCCCTGGCCCAACCTCCAGGACATACACTCACTTCCACTGACCTGACACAGTGAACACCCTTCTTCAATCCTGATGTACTGTCCACCCCTGTCCTGGAGAGACCTGACCAAGTAAGGATGGCAGAGACAAAAACAGAAATTGTGGGAAAAACTCAGCAGGTATGGTGACATCTGTGGAGAGAAAGTAAAGTTAATGTTTTGGGTCCAGTGACACTTCTTCAGAAATAAAATGATCAAAAACTGTGGACTGAGAGGAGTGTGAGTCTTGCAGCTGCTCCTGAGATTCAGATTTATTTTCAAATTTACTTCCAGCTTTCTTACATTTATTACATTTCAGTCAGAAAAGCTTTTTGTTTGATTCACTTTTAGTTATTTTATATTCAATAACACAAAAGAAATTCCCAAAATGGACAGGCACAATTTATTTTATCAAACAGAGTCCTATCAATGGACTTTTTGGATAGGCCCACATGTGGGCTGTGGGAAGTTTTGCTGATGGAAAATAATTGCTGAGGGAAGTTTTGTTTCAAACCAAGTTGTGGTCACAGAGCTCTTGGACAGGTTAACACGTGGTTGGCTCTGGAGTGGGATTTTATTTTTAATCAGAACATTGATAGCTGTCTGCTGACCACTTGTGCTTAATATTAGCTCTTTTGATAAAGAAATGTAGTTTATTTTAGAGTTAAAATGTCAGTGTAAGTTGCTTCTTTTTTGACTTAATGACATTGAGGACATACAAGAGACACAGAGTGAGATGGCCAGTAGATTTCGAGAGGTGATAACACAGCAGGATCAGTCAGATAGAAGGATGACTGTCAGGAAAGGTAAGAAGGTAGTTCAGAAATCTCTCGGACTGTTGAAAGGATAATCTCTCAGGGGAAATTAGAAGGGACAGTCAGATCTCGGGCGCTAAAAATGAACCTTATGTTCAAAGGGATTTGACAACATTTAAAAGAATAATTGTTGTAGGTGATTCTCCTGTCAAGGCGACAGACAGGAGGTTCTGCAGCAGTGAGCATGGATCTAGGATATTAGACTGTTTTCTTGGTGCTAGGATTAAGGACATTGCAAAATGTTTGAAGCATACTGTTAAAGGGAATAATGAGAAACTGGAAGTTTTTGTACACATTGATGGGAATGACATAGTTAGGGAAAGGATTAAGGCTTTACAAAGTAATATCAAAGGTTAGGTCGAAGATTAAAAAACAGACCCACAAAAGTAATAATCTCTGGTTTACTCCCAAAGCCAAGTTCAGATGAGGGAACAAAAGGATAAAGGAGACAAATCAATGGCTGAAGAGGGATTCAGATTCTTGGATCACTGTGTCCTCTTCTGAGACAGAAAAGACCATTCACAAAGGACGGTTTCAACTGTACTGCTTTCGGGAACAATGTGTGAATAAAGAGATTGAGGTTCCAGTCAGGGATAGGAGAGAATCGTACACTAAATATAAACAACTGGATCCAAATGGATCTCTTGCACCATATAATGAGTGTCGGGGCATTCATACGAGGGCGATCAGGAAGTCAAAGAAAGGACATGAGATAGCCTCAGCAAATAAGGTTAAGGATAATCCAAAGGGATTCTATAAATACATTAAGACCAAGACAGCAACAAGAGACAGAGTATAGGGCAAAGAGATTGCCTTTGTATTCAACCTCAAGAGCTGGAAGAGATCTTAAGTGAATATTTGTTGTCAGTTTTTACTGTGGAGAGAGAAGTGGAGGTGAGAGAACGCTGAGAAATAAATATTGATGTTTTGAAAACCGTTTGCATTACAGAAGAGGAAGGGCTGGAGGTCTTTGAAAATATAAATCTCTGAGCCCTGATCTCATGAATCCCAGGACTTTGTCAGAAGTTAAGATGAAATTGCTGGGCACCTTGCAGAAACATTTGTATCATCTATAAATACGAGTGAGACGCTGAGTGAGTGGAGAGTGACTAATGTTCAAGAAGGGATGTCAGGGGAAGCCTGGGAACTTCAGACCTGTGTGTCTGACTTCAGTGGTGGATAAGTTGTTGAAAATAATTCTGAAATTTGGGATTTATATGCATTTGGAGAGGCAAGGAATGAATAGGGATAGTCAACATGGGAGACTGATCAACAAGATTAGATCTCATGGAATACAGGGAGAACCAGTTATTTGGATACAGAACTGGCTCAAAGGGAGAGGACAGTGGGTGGTGGTGGAGGGATGTTTTTCAGACTGGAGGCCTGTGACCAGTGGAGTGCCACAAGGACTGGTGCTGGGTCCTCTACTTTTTGTCATATACATAAATGATTTGGATGTGAGCATAAGAGGTACAGTTAGTAAGTTTTCAGATGACACCAAAAGTGAAGGTGTAGTGGACAGCAAAGAAGGTTACCTCAGATTACAACAGGATCTTGACCAGATGGGGCAATGGGCTGAGAAGTGGCAGATGGAACTTAATTCAGATAAATGCGAGGTGCTGCATTTTGGGAAAGCAAATCTTAACAGGACTTATACACTTAATGGTAAGGTCCTAGGGAGTGTTGCTGAACAAAGAGACCTTGGAGTGCAGGTTCATAGCTCCTTGAAAGTGGAGTCGCAGTTAGATAGGATAGTGAAGTAGGCATTTGGTAGGCTTTCCTTTATTGATCAGAGTATTGAATACAGGAGCCGGGGGGGGGGGGGGGGGGGGGGGGCGGTCATGTTGCAGCTGTACAGGACATTGGTTAGGCCACTGTTGGAAGATTGTGTGCAATTCTGGTCTCCTTCCTACTGGAAAGAAGTTGTGAAACTTGAAAGGGTTCAGAAAGGATTTACAAGGATGTTGCCAGGATTGGATGATTTGAGCTAAATGGAGAGGCTGAACAGACTGGGGCTATTTTCCCTGGACCATCAGAGGCTGAGGGGTGACCTTACAGAGGCTTACAAAATTATGAAGGGTATGGATAGGATAAATAGGCAAAGTCTTTTCCCTGGGGTCGGGGAGTCCAGAACTAGAGGGCATAGGTTTAGGGTGAGGGGGAAAGATATAAAGCAGATCTAAGGAGCAAATGTTTCACACAGAGAGTGGTACATGTATGGAATGAGCTGCTGGAGGAAGTGGTGGAGGCTGGTACAATTGCAACATTTAAGAGGCATTTGGATGGGTACATGAATAGGAAGGGTTTGGCGGGATATGGGCCCAGTGCTGGCAGATGGGACTCGAGTGGGTTGGGATATCTGGTCAGCATGGATGGGTTGGACTGAAGGGTCTGTTTCCATGCTATACATCTCTATAGCTCTATGACTCTAGTGATAGTCAGCATGGTTTTGTGCAAGTGATATTGTGTCTCACAAACTTGATTGAGATTTTTGAAGAGGTAAACAAGAAAATTGATGAGGGCAGAGGGGTTAACATTGTTTACTTAGACTTTGGTAAATCCTTTGACAAGGTTCCACATGGTAGACTAATTAGTGAAGTTAGATCCCATGGGATTCCGGGTGAGCTTGGCAAGTGGATGCACAATTGGCTGAAAGGCAGAAGACAGAGAGTGACGGTGGAGGGAGGGTTTTGTTCTGGAGGCCTGTGACCAGCAGGGTTCCACGGGGATCGGGGCTGGGCCCACTTTTGTCAGTCATTTGTTTTAAAATTTTGATAAGAACACAGAAAGAATGTTTTACAAGTTTGCGGTTGACACCAACATTGATGGTACATTGAACAATGAAAGAAGGTTATCTTAGAATACAAAGAGATCGTCATCAAATGGGTTAATGGGCTGAAGAGCGACAGATGGAGTTTAAGATAAGTGTGAGGTATTGCACTTTGTGAAAACAAACAAAGGCAAGACTTATACAATTAAAATTAGGGCCTTGGGTAGTGCTGTAGAACAGAGACCTTGGGATTCAGGCATCATCTATATATACGGTGGTTCAGCAGCAGTTGGGATATTATGTTCAGGGTGGACAGGATGCTGGTAAGGCCTCTATTGTGTCCAGTTCTGGTCACCCTGTTATTGCAAGGATATCATTTAGCTGGAGAGGGTTCAGAAGAGATTTACCAGGAAGTTGCTGAGAAAGTAGGCCTTGAGTTACCGGAAGAGGCTGGAGCGACTGGGACTTTTCTCACTGGAGTGTGCAAGGTTGAGAGGTGACCTTATCAAGATCGATAAAAGCCTGAGGAATATAGATAAGGTGAATGGCAGGTGTCTTTTTGCTCAGGTGGGAGATTTCAAGACTGGGGCATATCTTTAAGGTGAGAGGAGAAAGGTTTTAAAAAGACAAAAGGGGCAGTTTTTATTTTACACAGAGAGTGGTTCATGTGGAATGAGCTTCCAGAGGAAATGGTGGATGTGGGTACAGTTACAATGCTTAAAAGACATTTAGATAATTTCATGAAAAAGAAATGTTTGGAGGGATACAGGCCATGTGCAGGCAGGTGGGAGTACTTTAGTTTGGGATTATGGTCAGTGTGGACTCGTTGAACTGAAAGGTCTGCTCCTGTGCTGTATGACTCTATAACTGATTATAGCTGGGAAAAGGTTGGTATAGATGCTGAAGATGGGGAGGTGGGTGAGGGGGCAGGAGTAAAAACTCAGTGGGAAGGGACCCCAGACAGAGAGAAAAACAATTGGACAGACAAAGAAAAGGGGAAAGGTCGGCCTGGGAGAATGAACAGCTGCTGATGGGGACCATGCGTCACTGACAATGGATTGTTTTGGTCGTAGCCCATGTGATGACAAGGCCTGGTGTGTGGGGGTTGGGGGAAGGAGATAGGAGAAGGTGCTGAGGCACTAAAATTATTGACCTCAATATTGAGTCCAGAAGGTCACTGGGTCCCCAAAAGCTGGTGTGTCAATCTGGCAGGCAACTGGATGTTCAGCCTCATTTTTGTGAACGAACATTTCTGTTCTGCAAAGTAATCACCCAGTCTGTGTTTTGTTTACCCAATACAGAGTTTGAAGTGGACTGTGCAGAGTTGGTGGATTATGAGCAGCCCTGAGCCTGCGTGAGGTGGTGCTGATGGAGAGAGAGGGCTCAATATTGTGCGTATGGCAACAAATGACACTGAGTATGAATGGCAGATTTCATTCTCTAAATCAAGTCACCGTATTCCTACCAGACCATGGGCTGCTTTCTCTTGAGAGAGAGAGAGAAATGTTGGTGGTTTAACCTGAGGGCCACCGCACCTCAGTGAGGGGAGAGTTGAGAAGGAGGGTCCTTCATGGTCACCTGAGCCAATGTGGGGATTGAACCCACACTATTGGCATCACACTGCTTAGCAAGCCGACCGCCCAGCTAACTGAACCAAACTCCAGATTCCCTGAAGTGTACAACTGAATCAGATCAGATTTTCCAAATCTCAGCCATGAGGTTAGCTTTACTTTCAAATTCCAGATTTTAAAAAACATTTATTCACAGTTCACCTTCTGTTGTGATGGGATTTGAACCCATAGCCACAGACTTGCGTGTCTGGATTGGTCAACCAGCAACAGTAACAAATGTGTTGCTGGTCAAAGCACAGCAGGCCAGGCAGCATCTCAGGAATAGAGAATTCGACGTTTCGAGCATAAGCCCTTCATCAGGAATCCCCTGCTCCTGCCCCACCGAACTCATCTCCCAATACCTCGACACGGTCCTGTCCCCTTTAGTCCAAGAACTCCCCACCTACGTTCGGGACACCACCCACGCCCTCCACCTCCTCCAGGACTTTCGCTTCCCCGGTCCCCAACGCCTTATTTTCACTATGGACATCCAGTCCCTGTACACCTCCATCCCCCATCACGAAGGACTCAAAGCCCTCCGCTTCTTCCTTTCCCGCCGCACCAACCAGTACCCTTCCACTGACACCCTCCTTCGACTGACTGAACTGGTCCTCACCCTGAATAACTTCTCTTTTCAATCCTCCCACTTCCTCCAAACCAAAGGAGTTGCCATGGGCACCCGCATGGGCCCCAGCTATGCCTGCCTCTTCGTAGGATATGTGGAACAGTCCATCTTCCGCAACTACACTGGCACCACCCCCCACCTTTTCCTCCGCTACATCGATGACTGTATCGGCGCTGCCTCGTGCTCCCACGAGGAGGTTGAACAGTTCATCAACTTTACTAACACCTTCCATCCCGACCTGAAATTCACCTGGACCATCTCAGACTCCTCCCTCCCCTTCCTAGACCTCTCCATTTCTATCTCGGGCGACCGACTCAACACAGACATCTATTATAAACCGACTGACTCCCACAAGCTTATTCCTGATGAAGGGCTTATGCTCGAAATGTCGAATTCTCTATTCCTGAGATGCTGCCTGGCCTGCTGTGCTTTGACCAGCAACACATTTGCAGCTGTGATCTCCAGCATCTGCAGACCTCATTTTTTACTACAGCAACAGTAACAGTATACCACCACCTTCCTTTATAACCCATGGGTGAATGCAGGGCGCGGATAAGTCCCACATGGCTGTGATGCCTCACACAGTCAGATGGACACTGTGGGAACGTAGTTGCACTGATGGAACTATTCCTGATGAAGGTTGTAACCAAGAGGGACACATCAGACAGTTGCACCTTCCTGTTCAAGGAGATGATCTCAATGTCAGTATAACTTTGGGGCTTTTGGAGATATAACTGAATGTTCTGAGTCTGTCAATGTCTTTCAATACTGACATCAGAATGCACCTAAAAATGTCAGGACAGCATAGTACATTAAATATGGACTAAAATTAAATTTGAAACCCAAAGCTAAAACTCTACAGATGGTAGAAATTTTTAATAAACATCAAAATGCTGCAAATACTCAGCAGGGCAGAGAATACCTGTGGAAAGAAACAGGGTTAATGTTTTAGTTCCATGTCCTTTCACCAGAAAATCAAATCGCAAAACATTCACAGAATCTGTTCCACTCTCACTGTGCACCTTCTACAGGCTGAAGAATGTGGGAACGGTTTCTTACCATGTACCTGCAGCCGAGTCTCTTTCTGGATCAGATACTGAGAATCAGGTTCGAAACTGTATTCCACCAGACACAGGTAAGTGTGATTGTCCCTCACACTCAGCTGGTGTATCCTGGTCGAGGCGTTTCCCTCCTCTGGGTTCCCGATGAGCTCGTACCGATTTCCACCGTGTCCAGTTGTCCAAGTTCCCTGTGATTGGGCTGTAAATGTAACAATGTGTTGGCAGGGCTCCTTCCTCATCCAGGTAACAGTGGACAGGGGAGGGTAGTACCAGCGACTGAAGATACAGGGTAAAGTAAGTGAATCTCCCTCTGTCCCATTCACCACTGAGACATTTCCTTGAGCAGCTGAGGAAAGGACAAACATCAGAATGGATGAGGTCAGTGTGCAGAAGTTCTTATTTCAATATGTTACATTCCTTTCAACTTCACAATAAAATGAACAATTAAAGACTCCACTCACATCTCTAACAGGTCTGTCCTAGACATTCCCCAACAAGAGTCACCCTGATCAAAATGTCTCCTCGTCACTCAATTTGAAAACCTTGATTACAAGATACTTCCATGATGTGGGGGTGCCAGTGTTGCATTGCGGTGGACAAAGTCAGAAGTCACACTGCACCAGGACTTCACCTGATTCAGGAGTAGTGCTCTGAACCTTGTTATTTCAAATAAACCTGTTGGCCTATAACCTGGTGCCGTGTGACCGCTGAAGGTACTTACAGATCGGATCCATTGAACCCTCCTGAATTCATTCATGCAGAACCCTCCGCCCGATGCTCAATACTAATATTCTTTAAACAAGGTCAAGGATTTTACAGCCTCCCCCTCACTCTGTTGCTCAAACACATTCAAAGTATTGACCACACTCTGTGTGAAGGAGAGCCCCCTGGTGTCATTCCTAATGTAACCATTCCCCAGCTCCAACCTGTGACCTTTGAAGTGAGCACAGGCTAATTTAAACTCAGAGTCCAGATTACATTTTCCTACACTGAGTAAAATATTTGGGTGCAGGAGGAGGGGGATAACCAGCCATGTGCCTCTTTGCTGCATGAACTTAAAAGAGGAGCTATGAGATTAAATGTTCTCTCATTCTTATTTAAATCAGTAATCTGTTATTTTGTAATTGTTCCCCTGTTTGACTTCTGTTCACAAGAGCAAATATCCTCTCAGAATCTGCATTGTCAAGCTCCTCAGGATCTTGAGGAAGGGTCACTCAGCCTGAAACATTAAGTCTGATTTCTCTCCACAGGTGCTGCCAGACTTGCTTTTCCAACAGTTTCCATTTTTGTTTCTGATTTGCAGCATCTGCAGTTTTTTGTTTGTATTTTCCTCAGGATGTTCGCTGTTTCATTAATTTCTACTTTTGTTTTATTTGGTCATGGGTGTCACTGGCCCAGATTATGTGCATTTATTGTCCCATCCTGATTGCCCAGGAGAAGCTGCTTTCTTCAACTGCTGCAGCCTGAGGTGTCGGGTTTGTCCAGATTAATTGAAGGGATTGAGTTTCAGGACTTTGACCCAGCAACAGTGAAGGAATGCCAATAGACTACAAGTAGACTCAGACTACACTGCATTGACCAAGGCCCCAATAACAGTGAGAACAGTCCCAGCCCTGTCAACCCTGCAAAGGCCTCCTCAGTAACATCTAGGAGCTAGTGCACAGACGGGTCGACTAACAGCCTCACATGGTCAAACTCACAGAACCATAACTTACAATATTACAGACACCACGATGACTGTCCCTGGACACAGCCTGACCCACCACCAGGACTAACCCAGCAGAGGTGGAGGCACAGTGGTATACCATCAGGTGGGAGTTGCCCAGGGACTCCCCAGTATGAAGTTCCCAAGTTAAAGACTACATTGTAAGCCCATTGAACTTCAATCTGTAACCTCACAATCCACATTAACACCCCCCACACCAACATTCCCGTCAGGCTGGGAGATCAATGAAGAGACACATGATTTTGCTGCATGCAATACCAGGTAAAAGTGAGGGCTGCAGATCCTGGAGATCAGAGTCAGGATTAGAGTGGTGCTGGAAAAGCACAGTAGGTCAGGCAGTATCCAAGAGCAGGAAAATCACCTTTTCGGGCCGGAGCCCTTCATCAGCTACATTCCTGATGAAGGGCTTCTGCCCGAAACATTGATTTTCCTGCTCCTCAGATGCTGCCTGACCTGCTGTGCTTTTCCAGCACCACTCTAACCTTGACTGTGTACAACACCAGGCAAACTGAAATGTGCGAGGCCAACACACTGAATCTACAACATCCCCAGGACTACTTGCTCATCAAACAACAGAAACAGCACACAACAGAGCCACCCCATAACCAATGGATCAGATGGCTCTGCAGTCCTGCTATAGACAGACTTCAGTCAAGCCTTTGACAAGATCCCTCACTGCAGACTGGTAAAAATGTGAAGTCACATGGTATCGGGGTGAGCTGGCAATGTGGACACCGAACTGACTTAGTCATAGGAGACAGAGGGTAACAATGGAATGGAGGGTTGTAACAAGTGATGTTCCACAGGGATCAGTGCTGGGACGTCTGCTGTTCATGGCCTATCCAATGATTTGGAGGAAAATGTGTCTGATCTAATTTGTAATTTTGCAGGCGATGTAAAGATTGGTGGAATTAAGGATAATGAGAAGGATTATCAGAAGATTCAGCAGGATACAGATCAGTTCGATAGCAGATGGAATTTAATCCAGACAAATGTGACTGATGTATTTTGGAATGTCAAGTGCAGGTGGAAATTAAACACTGAATGGCAGAACCCTGAGGAGGATTAATATGCAGAGGGATCTGGGTGTGCAGGTCTACAGCTCACTGGAGGTGACAACGCAGACAGATAAGGGAGTGAAAAAGGCCCACAGCATCATTGCCTTCATTGGAAGGAGCATTGAGTATAACGACAGACAAAGTTATGCTGCAGCTTTAAAGAACTTTAATTCGGCCACACTTGGAATATTAGGTGCAGTTTTAGTCACCACACTACCAGAAGGATATGGATGCTTTGGAGAGAGTACAGAAATGGTTTACCAGGATATTGTCTTGAATGGGGGATTTTAGCTGTGAAGAACGGGTGGATAGACTGGTTTTTTTTTCACTGGAACTCAGGAGGTTGAGGGGTGACCTCATCGAAGTTTATAAGATTGTGAATGGCAGGGATAAAGTGGAATATATGAGGCTTTTTCCCCCTAGTAGAGGGGTCAATTACTAGAGGACATGGGTTTAAGATATGGGGCTGGGGTTTGGAGAGGGTGGGGGGGAGGGTGGTGGTGGTGGTATTAAGAGATGTACAAGGCAGGTTTCTCACACAAAGGGTGGGTGAGTGGCTGCAACGCACTGCCAGTGGAGGTGGTGGAAGCAGACACTATAGCAGCATTCCAGAAGCACCTGGATGAATACATGAATAGGAAAGGATGCTGATCCTGTAAGTGAAGACAATTTTAGTATGGAAAGTCAAAATGTGTCAGCGCTGGTTTGGGGGATGGAAGGGCATGTTCCTGTGCTGTATTGTTATTTGTTCTTCTTCTAATTATGACACTGGCATCTACCCAACAATACCCAGGTATACCCTGTCCACAAAAAGCAAGGTGGGTCTGACCAGACCAATTAAACTGATTGAAGGTATCAGTGACTGCCTTTAACATCAAGGCTGTATTTGAGCGAGTGTAGCATCAAGGAACCTGAGCCAGTGGGAAGCCGAGGGGAGAAACCTCCATGGGTTTCAGTCAGACCTGGCACAGAGGAAGATGGTTCATAGAATCCTTTCATTGTGGAAGCAGGCCATTTGGCCCTACAAGTCCACACCAACCATCTGAAGAGAGTGATCCACCCAGGCCCATTCCCAACCCGAACCTATTACTCTACATTTACCCTGAACTGATACACCTAACCTGTATATCCATGAACACTATGAGCAATTTAGCATGGCTAACTCACCTGACCTGTACATCTTTGGATTGTGAGAGAAAACCAGAGTACCCAGAGGAAACCCACACAGACACAGGGAGAATGTGTAAACTCCACACAGACTGTTACCTCAGACTGGAATCAAACCCAGATTGTTGTGGTTGTTGGAGGAGAAAGTGGGGACTGCAGATGCTGGAGATCAGAGCTGAAAATGTGTTGCTGGAAAAGCGTAGCAGGTCAGGCAGCATCCAAGGAGCAGGAGAATCGATGTTTCGGGCATGAGCCCTTCTTCAGGAATGAGGAAAGTGTGTCCAGCAGGCTAAGATAAAAGGTAGGGAGGAGGGACTTGGGGGAGGGGCGTTGGAAGTGCGATAGGTGGAAGGAAGTCAAGGTGAGGGTGATAGGCCGGAGTTGGGGTGAGGGCCGAGAGGTCAGGAAGAAGTTTGCAGGTTATGAAGGCGGTGCTGAGTTCGAGGGATTTGACTGAGACAAGGTGGAGGGACGGGAAATGAGGAAATTGGAGAAATCTGCGTTCATCCCTTGTGGTTGGAGGGTTCCTAGGCGGAAGATGAGGTGCTCTTCCTCCAGCCGTCGTGTTGCTATGGTTTGGCGATGTAGGAGTCCTAGGACCTGCATGTCCTTGGTGGAGTGGGAAGAAGAGTTGAAGTTTTGAGCCACGGGGTGGTTGGGTTGGTTGGTCCGGGTGCCCCAGAGGTGTTCTCTGAAACGTTCTGCAAGTAGGCGGCCTGTCTCCCCAATATAGAGGAGGCCACATCGGGTGCAGCAGATGCAGTAAATGATGTGTGTGGAGGTGCAGGTGAATTTGTGGCAGATATGGAAGGATCCCTTGGGGCCTTGGAGAAAAGTAAGGGGGGAGGTGTGGGCGCAAGTTTTGCATTTCTTGCAGTTGCAGGGGAAGGTGCCGGGAGTGGAGGTTGGGTTGGTGGGGGGTGTGGATCTGATGAGGGAGTGGTCTTTTTGGAATGCTGATAGGGGAGGGGAGGGAAATATATCCCTAGTGGTGGGGTAAGTTTGGAAGTGGCGGAAATGACGACGGATGATACGATGTATATGGAGGTTGGTGGGGTGGTAGGTGAGGACCAGTGGGGTTCTGTCCTGGTGGCGATTGGAGGGGCAGGGCTCAAGGGCAGAGGAGCGGGAAGTGGAGGAGATGCAGAGGAGGGCATCGTCGATTATGTCTGGGGGAAATTGCGGACTTTGAAGAAGGAGACTATCTAGCTTGTACGGTATTGGAACTGGTCCTCCTGGGAGAAGATGCGGCGGAGACAAAGAAATTGGGAGTATGGGATGGCGTTTTTACAGGGGGCAGAGTGGGAGGAGGTGTAGGCTAGGTAGCTGTGGGAATCGGTCAGTTTATAGTAAATGTACGTGTTCATTCGGTCGCCCGAGATAGAAATGGAAAGGTCTAGGAAGGGGAGGGAGGAGTCTGAGATGGTCCAGATAAATTTGAGGTCGGGCTGGAAGGTGTTAGTAAAGTTAATGAACTGTTCAACCTCCTCATGGGAGCACGAGGCAGCACCGATACAGTCATCGATGTAATGGAGGAAAAGGTGGGGGTGATGCCAGTGCAGCTGCAGAAGATGGACTGTTCCACATATCCTACGAAGAGGCAGGCATAGCTGGGGCCCATGCGGGTGCCCATGGCTACTCCTTTGGTTTGGAGGAAGTGGGAGGATTGGAACGAGACGTTGTTCAGGGTGAGGACCAGTTCAGTCAGTCAAAGGAGGGTGTCAGTGGAAGGGTACTGGTTGGTATGGAGGGAAACGAAGAAGCAGAGGGCTTTGAGTCCTTCGTGATGGGGGATGGAGGTGTACAGGGACTGGATGTCCATTGTGAAGATAAGGCGTTGGGGACCAGGGAAGTAAAAATCATGGAGGAGGTGGAGGGCGTGGGTGGTGTTCCAAACATAGGTGGGGAGATCTTGGACTAAGGGGGACAGGATCATGTCGAGGTAAGGAGAGATGAGTTCTGTGTAAGCAGGAGCAGGCTCAGACAATGGGTCGGCCGGGGCAATCAGGTTTGTGGATTTTGGGCAGGAGGAAGAAACGGGCGGTGTGGGGTTGTGGGATTATGCGGTTGGAGGCGGTGGATGGGTGATCCTCTGAGGTGATGAGGTTGTGGATGGTTGGGGAAATGATAGTTTGGTGGTGGGAAGTTTTTTCTGTGGGGCAGGAGCAGGCTGAGACAATGGGTCGGCCAGAGCAGTCAGGTTTGTGGATTTTGGACAGGAGGTAGAAACGGGCGGTGTGGGGTTGTGGGACTATGATTGTGGTTGTTGGTCAGTCATCTCTGCTCCAGAACATCCCTGCAGGAGTTCCTCAGGGTAGTGTTCTTGGCCTAACCATCTCCTGCTGTATCATCAATGACTTTCCCTCCACTATATACATGAGAACATCACCACCTACAAGCTTCACTCCAATACACTCACCATCTTGATTTGGGAATATTTCATCATTACTTCAGTCTGACTGGGACAAACCCCTTGGAATCCTTAACCAGCCTTATCGGGAATGTCCCTGCAGCTGAGGGAATGCAGCAGATCAAGAAGGCAGCTCACCATTCCCTTCTCCAGGGCAATTAGGGATGGCCAATATAGGCTGACCGAGCATGTGACACCCACGTCCCCTTGAACAATGAAAAGATAACTATACTTCCCAGTCAGGATGGTCTGTATCTGATGCCATTTTTTACACTGAGGTCATAGAGGTCACTACTTTGGAAGGTGCTGGTGGAGGAAGTGTTGCTGTCTTGCTGCAGTGTATTTTATTGTTATTTTTATTGTTACAATACTGTTGGGGTGGGGGAGTTCCAGGATTTTGACCCAGTGATAGTGACAGGGCAGCAATATATTTTCCTACACTCTTCCAGACAAGTGGGGAGTATTCCATCACACTTCTAACTGGTCAATATGCTTTGGAGTCAGGAGGTGTGTTAATTTACAGGATCTCCAGCCTGTGACCTACTCTTGGAGTCACAATTCCATTTACACTCCTGGGTTCACTCCTTGTCCACAACAGAATGAGTCATTCGGGGGCAGTTAAGAGTCAACCTCATTACAGTGGGTATGGGGTCGCATGTAGGTCAGACCAATAAGGATACAGATTTCCCTCCCTAAAGGACATGAGTGAACCAGGTTTTTTTTTGTCAGAGGTGTCTACATGGTCTTTATTAAACTGGCTTTTCAGTCTAGATTCCTTTCAAATTCAAATTTCATAATCTGCCATGGATTGGAAAGTATTCCCCAGGACATTAGCCTCTGCAGAGTCCTTCTCCCCCCATCCACCTATTTTCTGCTCAGCCAATAGAAAGTGAAGATAGAAACAGTGAGGTTTTCAGCCAATGTGAGCTGAGGGTTCCCTCACTCTGAGACGTGCTCATCCAATGAGGGCTCAGAATTTATGGATCTCTTTTTCTCACCCAATGCCGATAGAGCAGGACTGTCATTGGGAAAGGGGTCTTGGAGATTGAATCCTTGATGATGTTGTGTCTGTTCCCTGTCCCAAAAAACTGAAGCTGGTCTGACCACAGCAAATGAGTGACTGTGGGAGGTTTCAGAGTCGGAAATGGATCGGTCTGTAAATCCCAGCCAGGTCTCTCCCTCTCTCTCCTTCTCACTGCCTCCTGCCTGAGACCAACTGGAAGAGCCCAGGAGAAGAACCCAACCCGAGAGCTCCCGGACCTGGTGGAGCCTGTCCCCATTGAGCTGTCAGGGCAGTGACACATCCGAACATTGTTCCTCACCTTCCACTTCCAGGCGTGTTCGATACCATGTTTCAAAGTTGCCGATATTGAGCTCCACACGACACCGATAGTAACCAACATCCTCCCGGCTCAGTCCCTCCATCATTACTGAGACATCTTTGTTGGTGAGACTCCCCACGAATCTGAATCGATTCCCACCGTCCCGCTGTCTCACATTCTCACACAGCTCACCCTGGGAATGGTCTGGACCAGGATATGTCCAGTTAAAGACGAAAGCCCGTGTTTCCTCCTTGTACCAAATGATGGAGCCGGTGAGTGTGAGTTTAGTTTCAGGGTGGGTGAAGCTGCAGGGTAAGACAGCGGAGCCTCCTTCCTCAGCCCACACTCCATCCGCGACTGTCATTGACCAACCATTACGAGAATCCGCTGTGAGGGGGGAGAGAGAGAGAGGATATGAACACAGCACAGACACCAAACAGTGAGGTAAAACACTGAATCTGTTGTATGATGAGAAAATATATAACATTGTTCAGTCGTGGTTTATAAACTAACCTGGGACAGTGTGGAATGAGCTACAGGCTGGAGCACAACAGGAGGCCTCAGGGGGTTTGTGTTCGACTGTGGATGTTTGTTGCTGTTGGTTGATGAGAGTTTTTGGTGCCTGAGAGTTTCCAGGAGACCCAGAGTGATCTGAAGAGCAGGACTCAGGGCCCTCCCTGCAGAACCTTTTCTATTTCCCATCACCGCTGCAAATGTGTTGCTGGTCAAAGCACAGCAGGCCAGGCAGCATCTCAGGAATAGAGAATTCGACGTTTCGAGCATAAGCCCTTCATCAGGAATAAGAGAGAGAGAGCCAAGCCGGCTGAGATAAAAGGTAGGGAGGAGGGACTAGGGGGAGGGGCGATGGAGGTGGGATAGGTGGAAGGAGGTCAAGGTGAGGGTGATAGGCCGGAGTGGGGTGGGGGCGGAGAGGTCAGGAAGAGGATTGCAGGTTAGGAGGGCGGTGCTGAGTTGAGGGAACCGACTGAGACAAGGTGGGGGGAGGGGAAATGAGGAAGCTGGAGAAATCTGAATTCATACCTTGTGGTTGGAGGGTTCCCAGGCGGAAGATGAGGCGCTCCTCCTCCAGCCGTCGTGTAGTTGTGTTCTGCCGGTGGAGGAGTCCAAGGACCTGCATGTCCTCGGTGGAGTGGGAGGGGGAGTTAAAGTGTTGAGCCACGGGGTGATTGGGTTGGTTGGTTCGGGCGGCCCAGAGGTGTTCTCTGAAGCGTTCCGCAAGTAAGCGGCCTGTCTCACCAATATTTCCCATCACCTTCTACTCTATTACCGAGCCAGCCTTCAGCAACCTGGCTCATTCATCAGGCGTAGCAGAGGGATGGGGTACACAGTGAAAGTATTGCAGAGGGTGAAGGTGATACACAGAGACATGAAGAAGGAGAACTGAAGTAAAAAAATAAATCAGTCATAATCCCAGAGAACGGCTGTCTCTTTAGAGAGAGGTGACTGATGGTGATTTAACCTGAGGGCCACTCTGCCTCAGACAAGAGGCACGGTTGAGAACCTGAGACCCTTCATGGTCCCCACAGACAGTATGGGAATTAAACCCGCATTGTTGGCATTACTCCACATCGCAAACCAACTGTCCAGCCAACCAAGCTAACTGATCCAACAAGACAATCCAAGGAAATCCAGAAGGCAGTGTGAATATCATCAAGGGAGATCATAAGGGAGTGTGGCATGGCTGGATGGCATTTACTTGTGAGTAAGGCAGATGAACTGAGGGTGTAGATTAACACATTGGTATATGCTTTAGTTGTTATTGCAGGGATGTAGTTGAGGGAGGGTATAAACAGGTAAAAACAAGGACTGCAGATGCTGGAAACCTGAGTCGAGATTAGAGTGGTGCTGGAAAAGCACAGCAGGTCAGGCAGCATCCGAGGAGCAGGAAAATTGATGTTTCGGGCAAAAGCCCTTCATCAGGAATAGAGGCAGGGTGCCTGCAGAGTGGAGAGATAAATGAGAGGGAGGTGGGGGTGGGGGTGGGGATAAGCTAGCATCGAGTACAATAGGTGAATGGGAGTGGGGATGAAGGTGATAGGTCAGAGAGGAGGGTGGGGGAAGGTAGAAAAGAGTACAATGCGTGAATGGGGGTGGGGAAGAAGGTGATAGGTCAGAGAGGAGAGTGGAGTGGATAGATGGAAAGGAAGATAGGCAAGTAGGAAAATTCATGAGGGCGGTGCTGAGCTGGAAGATTGGAGCTGGGGTGAGGTGGGGAAGGGGAAATGAGGAAACTGGTGAAGTCCACATCGATGCCATGGGGTTGAAGTGTTCCGAGGCAGAAGATGAGGTGCTCTTCCTCCAGGCGTCGGGTAGTGAAGATCCGGCAGTGGAGGAGGTCCAGGACCTTCACGTCCTCGGCAGAGTGGGAGGGGGAGTTGAAATGTTGGACCACAGGGTGGTCGGGTTGATTGGTGCGGGTGTCCCGGAGATGTTCCCTAAAGTGCTCTGCTAGGACCCTTCCAGTCTCCTCAATGTAGAGGAGACCGCATTGGGAGCAACGGATACAATAAATGATATTGGTGAATGTGCAGGTAAAACTCTGATGGATGTGGAAGGCTCCTTTGAGGGTGGGGCAAGATTGACAGCACAATGTCCCGGGTATAGAACCATCAGATGAGACATGTGGGGAAGGGGAATGTAAAAGGGGAGGGGATGTTGTAACATTGATCAAGGAGTCAATTGCTGAAATACAATGGATGATATCTTAGAATATTCTTCAAATGAGGCCACATGGTACAATGTAAAAACAAAACCCCAACACCACCCTCTGTCTCCTACAATCACGTCAGTTTTGTTTCCAATTCATATTCTTCCCCTGAATCCCATGTGATCTGACTTTACTAACTGGTCTACCATGCGGAACCTTGTCAAAGGCTTTGTAAAATGACCAAGTCAATAACATCTCCCATCTTGCCATCATCAATCTTTCTGGTTACATCATCAAAAAATTTAATCAAGTTTGTGAGACATGATTTCCCCTGCACACAGCAGTGCTGACTATCCCTTATCCCTGGTGTTGGGTGAGGTTTTTAAACTTTGTCCACCCCAGTCCAACACCGGCACCTCCACATTATATTCCTTAACAGTCCTAACTTCTTCACATGCCTGTAAATCCTATTTCTCAGAACCTCCTCCAAGAACCTACCCACCAGTGATGTCAGACTCACAGGGTTATAGTTCCCAGGCATCTCCTTGCAGCCTTTCTACAATAAAGGCATAATGTTAGACAACCTCCAGTCCTCCAGCACCTTACCTTTGGATGCAGATGATGCAAATATCTCTGCTTGAGGCCCCATAATTTCTTCCCTAACGTCCCATGATGCCCTGGGATACACATGACCATGTCCTGATGATTTATTCACCTTTACGTTTTCAGGAACTCCAGCATTTCCTCTTCTGAAATGCAGACTGTTTTCAAGCCATCAATATTTATTTTCCCAAGTTCCTTCGTCTTCATTTCTTTCTCCACAATAAACACAAATGCAAAGTGTTCATTTAGTATCCCTCCCATCTCTTGTGGTTACACACAGTGATGACCTCATTGATCTTTAAGGGGCCCTGTTCTCTCTCCAATTGCTCTTTGGATTATCTGTATTTAACAGTTTCTGCCATGGCTATCTCATATGCGCTTTCCTCCCTCCTGATATCCCTCTTTAGAATTCCCCTACACTCCGCAATAACTCCACAGAGACCAGTATCCCATCATCAAGTCGCCCCTTATTTACACAGGGAGAGTCCTGACCCTGATCCAGCTCCCTCGCAGCAAGCTCTCAGAGTGAACAGAATCTCTGACATTCCTGTTCTAAAACGAACAACCCCAGTCAGGGAACTCATATCCTATGAGGTCCACCCGGCTGACATCTTCATTTTGGAAACCCCTGGATGACCTTGACTCGGGGCAGACACTCTTGCTCCACATAATAATCTGCCATCCTCTCCTGTGGTTGAGAAAGGTTTCACCTCTGGTTGTGATGACCCTTTGGTTTCCCCCAGCACACCAGCTATTTCAGGTTGGCCAAGTTTGGATCTGTCTCCATCCAAAGTCTGATATTGTCAGCTGTGACTGGAAGTGTGTCCAGAAAATTTAAAACCTTTACGGACTTTTCCAGTGGTGGTACCATCGGTGGTGTATCTGCCAGTGGGAGGTGGCTCAATGTTTCAACATTTGTTACTTGGGGTCCCGGACAGTGTCCAAATTGTAATTAAACCCACTTCATATTCAAGCCTATTGCTGAATCTGGCCTGAAGGTATGGGCAGCACTGCCTTATCCTCTTTAAGAAGATGTAACAGGGATTTGTGGTCTGTGATTATTAGAATTTTGCTTTCATATAGGTGGGAATTAGGGTCACCTCTGCCTGCCCTCTTCCAATGGGTGTTACCCAGTCTTATTGACTCTGTCCTTTAAGTAGGACACTCAGTGTGCCTGGATTCTACATTTACCCCTAACTAATTCACCTAACCTGCACATCTTTTGGATTGTGGGTGGAAACTGGAGCACTCAGAGGAAACCAACGCAGACACAGTGAGAATGTGCAAACATTGCATAGACAGTCACCCAAGGCTGGAATTGAATGCAGGCCCCTGGTGCAGTGAAGCAGCAGTGCGAAACACTGAGCCAAAGTGTCGCTCTAAACCTTTCTGATTCAAGTCCCTATACAAATTTCTTATAAGTGTTGTAACTGTACCTACATCTAGCATTTTATTTCTGGCAGTCAATTTCACATACAAACCCCCCTCTGTGTGAATACTTGCCCATCATGTCCCTCTTCATTCTTTCTCCACTCACCTTAAAAATATGCCCCTTGCTTTGAATTCCCCCAACCCTGAGACAAAGACCTTTGTTATTCACTGTCTGTAGGCTCCTCATGATGTTATTAACCTCGGGGATGATCACCTTGATGGGATTGCTCTATCTGCCCTCAATAGACAGATGGAAATTGAGGAGCAAAAATGTCAAGAGATCTCAGCTCTATGTAAGAATAATAGTGTTGTAATAAAAGGCAATTTTAACTTTCCAGATAGCGACTGGGACTGCCATAGTGTTCGGTGCTTGGACAAGTGAGGAAATTGTTAAATGTGTTCAAAAAACTTTTCTGTCTCAATCTGTAGCTGTCCCTATCAGAGAAGGAACAAAATGTGCCATTGTCATGGAAAGTAAGGCAAGCGACTGAAACGTTTGGGAGCAGTGATCATCATTTTGTTAGTTTTAGATTAGTTATAAAAAAGTATAGGCATTGTAAAGTAGTATATAATTAGAGTCAGGCAAAGTTTGATGGCATGGGACAGGAACTTTCAAACTTGATTGGAGTAAACTGTTCACAGGTAAAGGGACGACAGGCAATAGAGTTTGCAAAACTGAGATAATGAGAGTTCAGAGACATGATGTTCCTGTTACAGTGAAGAGTAAGGCAGGTCGGAGTCTGGGATAATGGATGAACAAAGATATTGAGGCTATGCTCAAGAATAATAAGGAGTCTTTTATTAGGTATAGAAAACTGGGATGAAGCGAATCTCTTGAAGAATATCATGCGTGTGTAGTGATTGTAACAAGGTCAGCAAGGTGGGCCTCACAGAATTTGAATACCCTAATTGGTGCAGGTAATCTGGTCCAATCAGGGAGTCCTGGCTGACAGAGAAGAACAGGAGTGTTAGATATCCTGTTCGCTCTGAGGGAGCTGGATCAATGCCAAGGACTCTCCACATGTAAATAAGGGTTGACCTGGTGATTAAATACCAGCTTTTGTGGAATTATTTCAGTGACAACAGGGGTGAGATTAATAATGTAACCATGCAAAAGTGCCAACTAGCTTCAAACAAGCAGTACAACTGGCTTTACCAATGGAAAATGCAGCAAGTGGAGCCGATGAGTAGTAGGATATTCCCCTGGAAGTGGGCACCCGCACCAGACCGCCTGAGCTGAGGGAACCACCACCTGAGTGAAGGCAATTGCACAGCCTCACTCAGGACATATCCTGAACAGAGGGACTCCAGGTCAGCCCAGAGCAAAACCCCAAAACAAAGCCAAGCTTCAACCAAATAGTGACAACTTTCTTCAGGATCCAGGCCGGCACAGCATTGTCATTGCTGCAGGAATCAGGACTCGAGACAGTAAAAGAGTCTCACTCGACCTAAACTGAGTAAGAGAACTCATCAGTCAGTGTTTAGGAAACTCCATCTACATCTGATGTAGAATAATTAATTTGTTTAACAACACCTAAATCAGAACCAATCAAAATTGGAGTCCGGTTAAATGAGGACCTATTCTAGTTGAGGTCAATACCAGAATGGCTGTTGCAGTGATCGTACAACCAGTCTTTAACAAAATTTGCCCTGGACTCCAACCCTTAGGTTTGTACAAGATCTCAGCAAGGTTGAGAACCTCATACCGGGAAACCTTTCCAAATTAAGGATACAACTTCGGTTCCAGTCTCTTATGAGAAGCAGCTGGTTCAGTGATCACTGATTGTAGTAAAGGGTTTGGACCCGAGCTTGATCAGGTGAGGTTGGTTGAGAAAGAGTCACCTTGCTTCATCAACGTTTTTGAATAGAAAATGGCTGCCTGAATGAATACTCAATGAGTATTTATATGTTTAACCATTTGCTTAAAATCTCCACAAAGGTGAATCAACTGATTGGGTTTCATAACTGGTACGATAGGATCAAAAAACAGGAAATGTGGAGGACCCTGAAACTATGAACCATAAATACAATAGTCAGCACCAAATCACCAAGGGATTCAGAAAAAGCTTCTCTGCAGGGAGTGGTTAGAATGTGGAACCTGCTCATACACCAAGTGGTTGACACAGTGACCATTGTTGTACTGAAGGGGAAGCTTGATTGACACTTGAGGGAGGAAGCAACAGAGGGAAGTGCTGTCAAAGTGAGAGAAAGAAGGGTGGGGGGAGAACTTGAGCCTGGCTGTTGAAGTAACAACATGAAGATCTGAAAGCCCCTTTCCTAACTGTCCATTGACAGCCAGTGAAATGAGAGAGATAATGAGGTCCTTTGGCATTGGATTTAATATTAGGAAAGCAGCCACATCCTTAACTAACTTGGTCGAAAAATAAATGAAAATGGAGTGGGCTACAGAATGTTGCCAGGCCGTCATTGCAAAACTGAAAGTAATTTTAACAAATAAATGTGTATTAACTACACCGAACTTTAATAAACCATTTCAATTAGTAGTTTGTGATTTGGGGATTGGAGCAGTTCTCCTACAGGACAACGAGGCTGGAATGGAGAAACTTGTGGCTTATTTTTCAAAAAAGCTGGAACGAACATCAGAAAACCGACTTGACGATAGAACAGGAAGTTAGCAGCTTTTCAACACTTTGGATTATATACTCAACATGGAGACAATGAGACTGTCTCTTTTACTGATGGTAATCCACTGACGTTTGGAGATGGAGTTTAGATCTACAGCTGGTGAAGTGTGAGTGGACTGGAGGAAAGCTCATGTGACACCTTGATTTAAAAATTGAGCAAGGGATAAACCAGGTAGCTCCAGGCCAGTGAGTCTGAGCTCAGTGGTGGGGAATCCATTGGAAGCAATTTAAAGGGACAGAATTAATCTACACTTGAGGAGGCAGGGATTAATCAGAAACAGACAGCATGACTCTGTTAAGGAGAGGGAGGCAGAAGATGGGAAATTATCTACTGTTAGTCTGACCTCGGTTGTTTGTAAGATTTTAGAGAACATTACTAAGAATGAGATTGCAGAGAACTTGGAAGTGCAGGATAAAATACAGCTGAGTCAGTATGGCTTCATCAAAGGCAGGTCATGCCTGAAATAAATCTGTTAGAAATCTTTGAGGAGGAAACAGGCAAGTTAGATAAAAGAGAACAAGGTTGGTCATTAATGAGAACATGACCGACTTGGATTTCCAGATGGTCTTTGACAAGGTGTTTCAGTGGAAGCTGCTAAATAAGATAAAAGCCCATGGTGTTAGGGATTGGAGTGGTGTGATAATACACAGGCTTTCAGAGGTATATTTTATCCTGGTATTTATTTTCCATGAAAAGAGGTTGAGATAGAGGTGAAAAAAAGTCTTTTTCAAAACATTAAAGTGAACAGCTTGTGAGGCCTTGGGTGTTTTTTTCACAAGTTGAAACAATAGAAGCACCCTGAACGAGTGGGGTTAAGCTCCTACATAACCAGGATTTCAGTTTAACTTTGATAAGCTGCTGGGGTTTGGAAGCTGCTATACATTGTTTCCTGAAGGCAAATGGAATATTATCCTTCATTGTAAGAGGGATGGAGTTTAAAAAGATGGAGGTTATGCTGCAGCTGTATAGGGGGCTGGTGAGACCACACCTGCAGTATTGTCTCCTTAATTCCGAAAGGATGCACTGGGACTGGAGATAGTGCAGGGGAGGTTCACTTGGTTAATTCCAGAATTGAGGGGCTTGGCTTATGAGGGAAGATTGAGTCGGCTGAGACTACATTCATTGGAATTTGGAAGAATGATGGGGGACTATGATAAAAATATGTAAAATTATGAAGGAAATGGATAAGGTAGAAGCAGGGAGGTTGTTTCCACTGGTGGGTGAAACTAGAACTAGGGGGCATCAGCCTTTTGTTATAAAGCCTCAAATTATCTTGAGAATGTGACTTAAATAAAGTTCTGGTATTTACACATTAATGAATCAAAACCAGCAAATCCATTCTAAAAGATGAAAGACTGAATAATCAAGGTTTGTTCAATGTATCATTGTATCACTGTAATCTATTGCCAGAAATTCTGTGTCTTATGGTCCTGTTTCACACCACCTGATGAAGGAGCAGCGCTCCGAAAGCTAGTGCTTCCAAATAAACCTATAACCTGGTGTTGTGTGATTTTTAACTTTGTCCACCCCAGTCCACCACCAGCTCCTCCACATCTTGTAAATGAATTCTGTTTTGTTTAAAACTAAGTGGTTTGACCAGCCAATTCTCTCCTGCAATATCCACTTTACACCTGTTTAAAACAACGAGCAAAGTCCAGAATGGGGACTCTTTACAGGATTTGTTGTTTAGTTGCAAACTGGGATTCGAGTTGTTGGACTTGAAGGCAGCGAATGGTAAGTGTTAGTGTCTGTTGTTCTGGATGTTGGTTTTGGTTGGTGTTGCTTGGTGTAGTCAGGGCTCTTTCAGTCAGCAAAAGTTTTCTGGGGATGGAGGAAGTGACCTTGGGGGTTTTACAAAAAGGTGGTTAAAGCCAAGCTGTGGGAATGAGCAAACAAGCTGGAGTTGGAGCTGCCTCCTTCCGCGAGGAAAGGACAGATACTTACAGCAGGAGCTCAACATTTAAATTTGTTGGAAACACCATCAGAATCTATAGAGATGGCTAAAGTTCAGTTGAAAATGAAGCAGCTTGGGTTAGAGGCAAAAGAAAAAAACCCAAGGACAACCGAACCTTGTTAAAGGAGCAGCTTCTTCACAAAAGGAATTTCAGGTTATGGTCAGCAAGTGGGTAAGGACAGCGGAGTCCATGGAAAGGTCACCCATGGTCTTATTGGATGGTGGGGCAGGCTCAATGGGAGAACAGGCTCAAGGTAAGAAATAAAGGGTGAGAGGAGAGTTGAGGAGAGATACGTTTTCATACAGAGGGATTTAAGAGTTTGGCACTCACTGTCTGAAAGAGTGTTAGGGTTAGAAATGCGAGTAACTTTTAAGCATATTTTGGGATTTAGTAGACTTCCCATTTGCCTCTTCAGTAGCCTGCATCTCTGCTGTCTTACTTCTTTTTAATATTTTAAACTTCTGTCCAATTGACTTCCACCTCCCACCTCTACCCATCCCCCATTAATTAGTTTAAAACCCTCAAAACAGTTGGTAAAAAAGGCACAAAGATCAAGAGCTGTATTCTGGGGGAAGTATAGTCAGATTTTTGTTAACTCACACACAAACGATGGTCCAAATGACCTCTTTCTATGCAGTAAATGTCTAAGAGTCCATGAATCGATAATGAAACCTGAAAGCAATGAATCTTCACATGAGGATTAGTTAATTGTCTCTGACCGACAGTAATTAACACTCGTCATATTGACAGAAGAGCTTTGAGGCTGAAACAGACAAGTTGGAACTTTCTACATTGAGTTTAGTTTGTATCTACCAGAGAAAGGTTGTCACTGCACATCATTCAGGAAATCTCAATGGTCAACCAACTGCATGGTTTAGTGACAGCAAGTGGAACATTTTGACTTTCTGGGTTCTGTATTTGTAGTATTATTTGTAAGAAATTAAGGCAAACACTTTTGTCTCATCATTGTCACTTCTCAATCAGTTCTGTCCCAGGATCTCTCTGAAACCTGGGTGTGCCTGCAGTGTTCTGTACCTCCCCTCACTCTCTGGAAGGTCACATGAGTTTCTATGGGCTGTGTCCCACATGGAGCTCTGATGGGAATATTTTGGCAGCTTCAGGTAAGCGATGTTATCCTGGCTTCATTTTTTCCTGAAGGTAATGATTTCTCCCTGATGAAGAAATCATGGTGAAGGAAAAGGCACATTGTGCTGAACAGCAACAGGTTTGGGAACTAAATGCCAGACAGCAGACGGGTCTTCAGCTGGAATTATCAGCAATTGTATTATGAACAAATTCGGATTTGAAACGTCAGTGTTAGAAAGTACTTACTGTAAGCCTGCACTGAGACTGACAGGAGGACTGCAGAAAGACAAACATAGAGGGACATCATCATCAATTCTTCACTCGCTCGCTGTCCTCCTTCTCCAGAAAAATATGAAGTTACTTGACGTCCTGTGCACCAATGAAGAAATGTTGATCAGTGTAAACGATCTGAAGCAGGAGGAGGAAGTCTGTATGTGGTCAGTAAGAGCCGAGAGGATGACAAAACTGTTGTAAAACTGAAGGCACCAACCACAGCAACTGTTGAGAAAACAGGATGTTGCATCAGCTTCCAATACATTCCACAAAATCCTTAACGTCAACGTCAAAAACTCTGAGAGCTCGGGCTGCACAGTGTTAACGACAAACTAAAGCTCACATCTCCATGAAAAAACAAACTCCCAGGACAGGGACAGTTAGAGAGAGAGTGAATTTTTCTCAACTCTTTTAAACCGAAATTAATATTCCCTCAACAGCGTCTCCACCAAACCCTCATCAGGCACAAACAGCACAAGGTAGGACACTCAGGACACTCAGTAAAGACCCCTCTCTGCTGTCTCCATCAAATACTGTCAGGACACAAACAGTTCAATTTTAACTGCAGAGTAAAGCTCTCTCGACACCGTCCCTATCAATCACTCCCAGTACAGTGACAGTCTGGGGTTGAATATGGAGTAAACATTCCTCTCAAAGACATCCAGGGCAGGGAGACCACACGGCCAGATTCAGAGTAAAGCTGTTCCCATCAAACACTCTGAGTCAGTAACAGTACAGGATCAGAAAAAGAGTTTAGCTCCTTCTCTCTGGTAACCCACATCCCCCTGTATCACTGAAGGGAGAGGGACTGGAGCCACAGATTCAGGCTGCTATTCTGGACCTTCCGTCCTGAACACACACCCTGGGGATACGGGGTGAGCCAGGATCACAGATCACTGACTAGTTAAACACTAATCCATGTGTAGACAGATGCAGATTCAATGAGACTGGTTTGAATCGACATAGCAGACTCACACAGACAATTATTTTTAGTGCCATTAAAACCAACCACAGGGTTTCACAGGACACCAAATTCTGTTGTGGTTGCTGAAGCCAGAGCATGGTTTGAATGTTATTTCTGCAGTTCCCACAATTTCTTTCTCTGAGCCCTGACACATTGGGCTGGACTTTCATTTGTTTTTGTCCAAGATGCACTAATGTTTTTTTGAGCATTTTTACCTTACTCATTCTGACTCCATTACAAAAAGGCAAGGCTCACTGGGAGCACCCAGGGATATTGTTAGGGTGAGAATTGCAGGGGTTTGACCAAGTTACACTAAAGGAATGACAGTATGTTTCCAAGCCAGAACAGTGGGTGGCTTGGAGGGTAACGGTAATTCAATGTATGTCCTACCCTTATCCTTCCAGATGGTCATGGGTTTGGAAGGTTCTGTGTCAGAGTCTCTGGTAACTTTCTGCAGTGCATCTTGTAGACAATACACACTGCCACATTTGAGTGTCGGTGGTGGTTGGAGTGGATGTTTGTGGATGTGGTGACATATAAGTGGGCTGGTCTCTCCTAGACGGCGTCCTGTATCTTGAGTGCTGGTAAAGCTGCACCCATCCAGGCAAGTGGGCAGTATTCCAACACACTCCTGACTTCTGTCTTGTAGATGGTGGACAGGCTTTTGGGAGTCAGGAAATGAGTTACCCATTGCAGTTTTCCGAGACTCAGATCTGCTCTTGTAGCCATTGTGTTTATGTGGCAAGTTCAGCTGAATCTTTGGTCAATGCTAATCCTAAGGGTGTTGACAGTGGGAGATTCAGTGATGGTAACACCATGAAATGTCAAGTGGCAGACTCTTATTGGAGATACTCATTGCCTGATATTTGTGTGGCACAACTATTACTTGTCAACACAAACCTGATATTGACACATTCTTGTTGCATTTAAAGTATCAGAGAAGTTGCGAATGGTGCTGAAAATTATGCAATCATTGGCAAACATCCTCACTTCTGACCTTCTGATGGAGGGAAGGTCATTGATGAAGCAGCTGAAGATGGTTAGGCCAAGGAGACTACACCACACTAATGTCCTGAAGCTCAGATGATGGGCCTCCAAAAACCAGAAACATTTTTTTGTGCGGGGATGACTCCGAACAGTGGAAGGTGGCCCCAATCCTCAAACACTCTCATTTTGCTCGGGCTCCTTGATGACACACTCAAAACAATGTGGGCTTGATATCAAGGGCAGTCATTCCCACCCCCCTCATGGAAGTCAGATCTTTTGTCCATATTGTCCAGGAGATGCCAGTGTTTTAACTGGGTGGGCTTGACTCAGGAAGTGGAAAACAGAGGGGCACAAGCTTTTAGCACGATTACTAGAAAGTTCTCAGGCCTTAGCACTGTCCAGTGCCTCCAGCCATTTCTTGTGGAGTTTTCATGTGGAATAAATCCAATTGGCTGAAGTCTAGTATCAGTATTGCTGTGAATCACTGGAGGAGGCCAGGATGGGTCACTCACTTGGCACTTTGAAGGTTGCTGCAAATGCTTCAGCCTTATCTTTTGCACTGATATATTGGGCTCTTCCATCATTGAAGACAGGGATAGTTCTGGAGTCACCTCTTCCATGACTGAGTGTGGCAGGACTGCAGAAATTAGATCTGACTGTTGGGTGTGGAATCACTGAGCTATCATTTGCTCCTCGTGCTCTTTGGCACGCAAGTCCGCCTGTCTGGTTGCTTCTCCAGACCGACACCTCAGTTATAGGTGTGCCTGTTGTTGCTCCTTGCATGCCGTCCTGCACACTCTATTGAACCTGGAGTAATCCCCTGGCTGAATGGTAATCCTTGAGTGAGGGAGCTGTCACACTCTAAGGTTATAGATGTGCTGGAGTGCAATTTTGCTGCTGATGATGGCCCACAGTGTCTCATGGATGTGCAGGCAGGAGTTGCTAGATCTGTTCAAACTCTATCCCATTTGACATGGTGATAGTGCCCCACAACATGGTGGAGGAGACCTTTTGTCAGGAAACACACACACACGTACACTCATAAACTAAACATTGATCTTTGGGTGGGGGGGATGCCCCATAAAACAGTTTCAATGGTCCCCTGTACACAAGACCTGCTGAGATGCTTTTTGTGCTGATCAGAATGGTGCTCCTTGGTCTTCCTGCTCCTCGTCAGTTATATCTGCAATAAAAAAAATAAAAATGTCTGCAATAAACAGAAATCAGAGCAGCTCAGAATTATAATTTTTGTTTGAGGGGAATTACATGAAAGGGGAACATTTCCCCCAACAATTGTACATTTATTTTATTCATTGATAGGATGGGTGTATTACTGGGAGAAAGTGAGGACTGCAGATGCCCAGAGAGCAACCAAAACCCAACCATACTGTGGTGGGTCTGGGGTCAGGTATAGGCCGGTCCCTGTAATGATGGCATTTTCTGTCCATAAGGACATGACTGACCCAGATGGATATTTCCTGACAAGCAGTGATGGGTTTGTAGTCACAATTAGACACTTAATTACAAAATGTTTTGTATTTAAATTCTACCATCCCTTGTGGTATAATTCAAATCCAGACCCCCAGAACATTACCTGGTTCACTGCATTAACTGTCCAGCAATTTACCATGATGCTCTCACATCCCCTTTTCCCTCATTCTCTTCCTGACCGGGATAAATTCACTGGGAAAGACAAACTGTTGACTGACGGTCAGGTCCCACCCAATAGGAACGTGGAGAATCTGTTTGTTTTCTGGTTGGTGCATAAAAGCAACACCCCAATGAAGCTGGGCAGGTTGGCAGACCAATGGCAGAACATTGGAGGGAGGAGGTGGGGTTTGAAAGTCGTGGGATCAAACCCCCATGATCTGACTGGACAGCATTAGAGATACCAGGAACAAGGAAATGGGTTACAACCTCTGTTTTCTTATTCCGTGGGGCCAACAGTCCATGTCCGATGACATGGCCCCGGAACTTGACTTGAGCTTTTCCGAATTCACTCTTAGCCAGGTTAATTACAGGGTCAGTCTCCAAATGTCAGTCAAATAATTCCAATCAATAAATGTTCCTTCCATGTGTAATTAAATATCACAAGGTCATCAATGTATACCGCAAAATTCGGTTATTCAGAAATGACTTATTGGTTAGTCTTTGAAATGTGGCAGGAGCATTTTTCATCACAATTGCCATGCCTTTAAATTGGTATTGTCCAATTGGTCAGGGAAAGTCAGGACTGCAGATGCTGGAGATCAGTGTCAAAAACTGTGGTACTGGAAAAGGACAGCGGTCAGACAGCATCTAAGGAGCAGGAGAGTCGGAGATTCGAGCATAAGCTGAATACTTCCCAGTTTATTCTCAAATATCTCTCCATGCGATAGTAATAACTCTTTCAGGTCATTTAAATTTTCCTCTGGAAGTTAACTCAATAGTTTATCCCAAGTTTTGAGATCTTCCTCATTGTCCAAATTAATTTGAGAGATGTCCAATTCAGAATCCTCTGAACTTGCTTCTTCACTCTGTGTTGTAACCAGTAACACCTTCTCCTTTTGCTTTCATTGCATATTGAAATACCTTGTGCGCATAATCACCTGATACATTCTGTGAAATTTCTTTTCTAACTGGAACCCTTATCAAATAATTCACCTCACTCAATCTCCTTTTGATTTGTTAAGATCCACTAAACCTTGCTTTTAAAGTTTCACCTCTCACTGGAAAAACACTGACACTATCTCTTTGAGTAAAATTGCAACTTTTTGGTTTTCTTGTCTCCTTCCTGTTTCATCACATGCTGTGCTATTTTAACTGCTGTTGAGCCTACTCTCTTGCTTTATTTAACTGTTCACTAAAACTTTGACACATAGATACAGTCTGCAGTTAAGTGAGAATTGGGCAACATGATCTCTGATAAGGCATGACAAGAGATGGCAAAGAAAACTGAAGATGGATATGGGTTCAAGATTGAGACATGGAGCAACATGTGAGGGCCTTTGGATCAGCGGGCGGGAGTATGTGAGGGATGGCACACAGGCACAGCATCAGAAACAAATTCTGATGAAACTGACTCACTCCCAAATAAGGTTAACATTGAAGACCATAGAGTAAAAAATGAGGTCTGCAGATGCTGGAGATCACAGCTGCAAATGTGTTGCTGGTCAAAGCACAGCAGGTTAGGCAGCATCTCAGGAATAGAGAATTCGACGTTTCGAGCATAAGCCCTTCATCAGGAATAAGAGAGAGAGAGCCAAGCCGGCTGAGATAAAAGGTAGGGAGGAGGGACTAGGGGGAGGGGCGATGGAGGTGGGATAGGTGGAAGGAGGTCAAGGTGAGGGTGATAGGCCGGAGTGGGGTGGGGGCGGAGAGGTCAGGAAGAGGATTGCAGGTTAGGAGGGCGGTGCTGAGTTGAGGGAACCGACTGAGACAAGGTGGGGGTTATCTCAGCCGGCTTGGCTCTCTCTCTCTTATTCCTGATGAAGGGCTTATGCTCGAAACGTCGAATTCTCTATTCCTGAGATGCTGCCTAACCTGCTGTGCATTGAAGACCATAGGACACAGGAAGCGAAGTGGGCCATTCATCCCATCAGGGTCTCGCAGGTACAGTGCTGCTGTGACAGAGGGGTTGGGAGCATATGAAATGGGAACCATTCACAAACAGGAAACTCCAAACAGAGATGTGACTGTCACTCCTTTTACCAGGATATGAATATCATTGTCCTTTCTCTGTGGAAATAAATGCTTTTCTTTCTGTCTGAGAGAAAAGATGTCAGATGCTGGTGTGACTGTATGTGTTCCAAGATATTCACAATCCTGAGTAGACCATCCTGGAGTATGTGGTCATTCTGTGTACCCCACCTGCAGAAGGATGACCTGTACTGGGCTGAGTCGGAGTACAGAGCAGGTTTATTGAAGTGATAGTTTGTCTCCATGCGTTGAAAAATCAGAACGGGTTAAAGAGAGAAAAAGAGCTTCATTGTGGCACAGAAAAAGACCATTCAGCCCATCAAGTCCAAGCTAACTATCTGCCACATAATCCCGTGTGTCCCATTCACTGCTCTATCCCCAAAGCCCTGCAAATTTATTTCCCTCAGTTTCTGGTCTCATTTTTTTCATCAATAATTGATCATCTTCAACCAACCGAATAGGCAGCATGTTCTGCACATTTCCAGTCAATGCATCAACAGAACCACTTGCCCATTTACATTTTCTCAAACTTTTAAACCTGATCCGAATTCTTGTGCCATCACCTACTGGACAGAGTTCCTTTTTTTTTGTCTGCCTTATCTTGATCTGTTATAATCTTGTACATCTCTATCGAAATGATTCTCAACCTGTATTCTTCAAGGAAAATAGCCATTTCTCTAAAACAATCCTCTGACTATATTTTCTGCGTCTCTGAGCCATTCTGGTACAAGTGCGCTCCACCCCTCAAGAGCTCTCACATCCTTCCTGACCAGAACTCTGGTGACTAGAATTGGATGCAACACTTGACTGCCTCATAACCAGAGCTGAATCAAAGGTTAGCATCTTCTCCATGAGATTGTTCTCATTAACAATAATAATAAAGCCCAAGATCCCATATATGGTGCTTTCTGATTATGTCCTGTCATCTTTAAAGATAGGTGCACATTAACCTCCTGCTCCCTCTGTCCTTGCATACTCTCGACATCTGTGTCATTCAAATATACACTCCCTCTCTGCATCGTTTCTCTCAAAATGCATCAACTCACTGTGTTTGAAAGAAGAGATATATTCAATTCAAAATGCTAACTCTGGCTGTACAATTTCCTTTCCACTCAGGTTTCCTGGGTTATTTATAAGAAATAAAACTCCATGGGCTCACCACTTCCTGGGTGAAGAAATCCCCAGGGGCATCTGTAGAGTGAATGCAGAGTTAATGCTGTGTGTCTAATCCAGTTATGTCTTCTGAAGAACGGTCACTGGACTCCAAACATGAAGTCTGCTTTCTCTCCACTGATGTTGCCAGACCCGTTGAGTTTCACCAGCAGTTTCCGTTTTTGTTTCTGATTTCCAGAATCCACAGTTCTTTGCCATTATTTGGATTCGCTGTGGTGAGTGATTGTCTTTCAGATTGGAGGGAAGTGTGCTGTCCTGTTAAAACAATTCTCTTTTTGAACGATGTGTATGACCTGGACTTAGGTATACAGGACAGAATTTTAATACTTGCAGAGACACAATGAAAAGAAAACATTCAATGATCCTCAAAATTACTGAATCATTCCTAATGAGACATGACAAAAACAGATCTTGATCAACAAGAGTATAATTTTACGAAAAATGAATAATTCCTTATGAAGAACAGAACTTAGCAAAGCACAGATAAACTATAAGACAATATAACTGATATATACTATTGTTATGAAGTTGAAGGTCTGTACTGTACCTTTAAGAGAGAGAGTCTGCTGTTCTCAACAGATAGTTTACAAACACCTGTGTATATAACTAGACAGCAGTCCCAGAGTTTACTGGAAAATTGAAAATATGTAACATTTGGCTGTGAAATGGATACCTAAGTTTTGGTTGCTGTTTTGACAACAAAATTCCAATTTAACCCATCAGTTTAAATTATGCCCCAACGTACTAAAACCCAGTCATGTTTGAATTTATTGTTTTGCCAACATTGAGCCAGTGAGACAATCTGATATTAGGGTATAAAAATGCAGGCATTTTGAAAATTGGAGGGAGAGCAACTACTATCGAGATAGATTTAACTAACTAGGAAACACTCTCTATCAAAGGTAGCTTTCCATGTGAAACATACTCCCAATGAAAGAAATTAGATGACCCAGGGAATTCAGCAGCTGGAAGTGTAATGGCACAGAAGTAGACAGCGGCTGTATGGTTTTGAAATTAAATTGATGTAACTTTCATAAATGTCTTATTGGAACAGTATATTGTTATGGAGTTGGAGGCAGGGAATAAGCAGTTGAGAGATGGGGGTCTTAGCGTTGTGAATAGTTGTTGTTTAATGTTCACTTCATAGTTAAACAATAAATTGATGTTATTTTTTTCAAATAGTTGAATTTGGGAGTTCTCTGTCATATATATTTGAACAGATTAAGAGGCGAGGTGAGCTTTTTTGGGTGTTTGGTTTCATTAACAGAGTGGTTCACCACCGTGTCATAACACAATCTAAGTCAAATCTTCTCTGGTCATAAACATCCAATCAGACATCTCTCTCACAAATGCCTGCGCACGCATTCACACACACACACACACACACACACACACACACACACACACACACACACACACACACACACACACACGAGGGATAAATTGAGAAAGGAAATGCAAGAATTGTATTGTTCAGCTGGATGCCAGGCTTTCATGAGACCTTTGGATAATGGGTTGTATGACAGGCGCATAGGACTGTCCATCTGGCTTGAATTCCAAAGTCCCTGGGCAATGTCAGCAGCTTCTGCAGACCTCGAGACACTTTTATTTATTTCTCACAGACTGGGATTCTTTTCTCAGAACAAGACAGTAACTGGAGAATCACAAGAGAGACAGAGAGACAGAGAGAGAGAAAGACAGAGAAAGCGAGAGAAAAACACAGAGAGAGAGAGACAGAGAGACAGAGAGACAGAGAGACAGAGAGAGACAGAGATGGAGAGAGACAGAAAGAGGGAGAAAGAGAGAGAGAGAGCAAAATAAAAACAAATTAGCCCCAGTGGGAGGCTTAGAAAACAAATTGCTAACCCCCACCCCATCCTGCCACCCCCAATACAACTCCCAACCCGTTCCTGACTCACACCATACCCCACCCCTAATGCATCCACCCCAATGTGTCCACTCAACCAGATTCCACCCCAGCCACCCCATTCTGCAACCTGTCCCCTCTAAATGGCCCCTCCAACCCAGCCCCCAACCCATCCCTACCCCACCCACCCCATCCCCCAACCCGATACCTTGACTCCAAACTTATCCCGCCGCCCACCCCAACCTGTGCCACACACCACACACCCTGTCCCACATCCCCAACTCATCCCCCACTCCATCACCCACCACCACAACCACTTCCCCACCCCATCCCCCACCACCAAAAACACCCCCACACCCTAAACTGTACCTCACTCCCCAACCTATGCCCCATCTTCACAACACCCCCCACCCCTCCACCCCATACCTGGTTCCCCCTGTCCAAAATCCAGTGAGAGTCAGCTCACTCTGGTTCTAACCTTTACTTTCAACATTCTCTGTGTGTGGCACGTCAGCAAACGGTCCTCCAATGATGAACCAATTCAACACAGCCAGCTGCCAGTTCCGAGGCAGAGCAACATTTCAGTTCATCCACAGTGTCTTTCCAGCTGCAATTCACCTGCTGTTCGCTGCTTCAAGGATGCTGACAGCTGTCCCTCCAGCTGATGTGGAAAGGCTGCCTCAGTGTTGATGGGACTTATCAAGGATCACATGGTCAAGGAATCATTTCAAAAATGACCAAAAGGCTTCCCTCAATAATCCAACATTGATGTCAATGCATGGGAGACCCTCATTCAAATGAAAGCGAGTTGAAGGAAACTCCTGTGTGAAGGGACACAATTGTTTGTGAACACCCATCAGCAGACGAAGCATGGAAAAAGAACCACAGAATGGACTTTTAATGATCTCCAGACCAAGGACCAATCTCACCTGTGGGGAAACACCTGTCAAATATGTGGTTGGAGATGTGGCTCCAGGATCAGGCTCATCAGTCACACATGGACCCACAGACCCCATGGCCAGTGGCACGGAATTTCCTCAGTGGATGATCCCACTCATCAGTGAGTAATGACGATGACAATGAATTAACCTGCTTTGTCTTTCCAAGCCAGATTCCAACAACATTTGTTCCCTTTTTGTTTTCTCATCTTTTGTAAATGATGAACTGAGAGCACGGATCAGTCCTTGGAGCTACGATGTTGTGTCCATTATGGAGATTTGGATACCACAGGGGCAGGAATGGTTGTTGGACATTCTGGGGTTTGAATGTTTTAAAAGGAACAAGGAGAGAGGTAAAAGGGGTGGGGGGTGGGAGGTGGGAAGTGGCATTGCTAATCAGGGATAGTATCACAGCTGCAGAAAGGGAGGTCATCCAGGAGGGTTTGCCTTCAGAGTCAGTGTGGGTAGAAGTCAGAAATAGGAAAGGAGCAGTTACTTCATTGGGAGCTTTCTATAGACCCCCCCCAATAGCAATAGAGACATGGAGGAGCAGATTGGGAGGCAGATTTTATAAAGGTGCAGAAGTAACAGGGTTGTTGTCATGGGTGACGTTAACTTCCCTACTATTAATTGGAATCTCCTTACTGCAAATAGTTTGAATGGAGCAGGATTTGTCAGGTGCATCCAGGAAGGATTCGGACTCAATATGTAGATAGGCCGACTAGAAGGGAGGCCATATTCCATTTGGTTCTTGGCAATGAACCCGGTCAGGTGTTAGATCTCGCGGTGGGATAGCATTTCGGTGATAATGATCACAACTGCCTGACCTTAACTGTAAACAGGTAGCAGATGGTAGAGAAAGTATTTAATTGGGGGAGGGGGAATTACAATGCTATCAGGCAGGAACTGTGGAGCACAATTTGGGAACAGATATACTCAGGGAAATGCACAACCGAAATGTGGGGGTTATTCAGGGAGCACTTGCTGATAGTGCTGGACAGTATTGTCCTACTGAGGCAAGGAAGGAATGGTAGGATGATTGAACCTTGGATGACAAGGGAGTAGGACATCTAGTCAAGAGGAAGAAGGAAGCTTACTTCAGGTAGAGGAAGCAAGGATCAGGCAGGGTTCTGAAGGGTAACAAGGTAGCCAGCAAGGAACTGAGAAATGGAGTGAGAAGAGATGGAAGGGGGCATGATAAAACCTTGGTGGGTAGGATTAAGGAAAACACCAAGGGGCATTCTACACTTATGTGAGGAACAAGAGGATGGCCCAAGTGAGGATAGGGCTGCTCAGGGATAGTGGAGGGAATTTGTCCTTGGAGTTGGAGGAGGTAAGAGAGATCATTAATGAATGTTTTGCTTCAGTATTCAATAGAAAGAGGGTCCTTGCCGTTTGTGAGGACAGTGTGAAGCACGCTGATATACTTGAACAGATTGATGTTAAGAAGGAGGATGTGCTGGAAGTTTTTAAAAAATGTGAGGATGGATAAATCCACTCGGCCAGAGAGGATGTACCCAAGGTTACTACGGGAAGCGAGGGAACAGATTGCTGTGCCTTTGACGATAATCTTTGTGTCCTCACTGTCCACCGGATTTGTATCACATCAATGGAGGGTGTCAAATGTTATTGCCTTGTTCAAGAAAGAAAATATGGATAATCCTGGGAATTACAGACCAGTCAGTATTATATGGTGAGACAGGATTTATGATTACTTGGAAAACCATAGCTCATAGTACAGTGGCTCAGTAGTTAGCACAGCTGCCTCACAGCACCAGGAACCTGAGTTCGATTTCCGCCTCGGGTGACTGTCTGTGTGGAGTTTGCACAATCTCCCTGTGTCTGCATTGGTTTCCTCCGGGTGCTCCGGTTTCCTCCCACAATCCAAAGATGTGCAAGTTAGGTGAATTGGCCATTCTAAATTGCCCATAGTGTTAGGTGCATTAGTCAAGGGTAAATATAGGGTTGGGGAATGGGACTGGGTGGGTTACTCTTAGGGAGGTTGGTGGGAACTTGTTGGGCCAAAGGTCCTGTTTCCATACTGTAGGAATCTAATCTAATCGTGATTTGTGTGGGGAGGGTCACATTTCACAAGTCTTGTTGAATTCTTTGAGGGTGTAACAAAACACATTGATGAAGGTACAGCGGTGGATGTGGTGTACATGGATTTTGGCAAGGCACTTGATGAAGCTCCACATGATAGGATCATTCAGAAAGTAAGGAGGCATGGGATTCAGGGAGATTTGGCTGTGTGGATATAGAATTGGATGGCCCAAAGAAGACCGAAGGTGCTAGTTGATGGAAAGTATTCAGCCTGGAGCTCGGTGATCAATGGTGTCCTGCAGGAATCTGTTCTGGGACTTTTGCTCTTTGTGATTTTTATAAATGACTTGGAAGAGGAAATGCAAGGGTGGGTTAGTAAGTTTGCTGCTGACACGAAGGTTAGTGGAGTTGTGGATGGTGTGCAGGGTTGTTGTAGGTTGCAATGAGACACTGACTGGATGCAGAGCCTAGCTGAGAAGTGGCAGACGGAGTTCAACCTGTAAAAGCGTGAAGTGATTCATTTTAGATGGTCGAATTTGAACACAGATTACAGGGTTAAAGGCAGGATTCTTGGCAGTATGGAGGAGCAGGGGCATCTTGGTGTCCACATCCATAGATGTGTAAAAGTTGGTACCCAAGTTGACAGAATTGTTAAGAAGGCAGATAAAGTGAGGACTGGTGTATTGTTATGAAGCTATGGATATACTGTACCTTTAAGAGAGTTAAAAGCTAGTAGTCACGGCACTAAGTGTTCTCAGTAAGATACAACATAACATGAGGACAAGCTATTGGGGTAGCTAGGGTAGCTGGTTGCCTGAAGACAAAAACAGATTTGAATTAGGCCAAATTATAAACCAAATAAAACAAACTCCAATCCAGTTTGAATTTCGCATATTGACATTCTGAAAAGCCAATGATACAATCTGATGCTTTGATGTGAAAAGAACAGGGAAAATTGAACAGTTTAGAGGGGAACTGCCAAGCCAATGACTTCTGCAAACTGCCCAGAGAATAGCTTTCTTCAAGGTATCTTTATTGATCCGTAACCTGTGGAGCAGAATCCCACTGTGTTGATGCTTCACACTCTCTCTGTTACAGTGTCTGAAATGGATGGTGATTGGTCAGTTCGAGTACAGCCAGTACCTGGAGCAGACGCTTGCTGGGCCTGATTCATCTTGGGAATACTGGATGGCCCTGGATCATTCTGAAAAACACACAAGGAACATAAGTATTCAGAGGAAGCTAATGACATATTCCCAGTAACAAGAATCCTATCTTTTTGCTTATTCCCTCACAGGTCATGGGTCGGGCTCCTAGCTGTCCATGAGAAGGTGGTGGGGAACTGTTGCTGGATCAAATCCCTGGAGTTCGCTCCCTAAGGACTCTGTGGCTCAAACTATAACACACGGACTGCAGTGTTTCATAAAGGCAGCTGACCATCAACTTCTCAAGGGCAACTAAGAATAAATGCTGACCCAACAAGATTTGCTCACATCTAGAAATTAAATTTAAAAGATTTTCAAATCACCCATGTCAGCCTTGAAAAAGTGGTCACCATAAACAGCCTTGCCTTGCCTACCCAGGTGTAGTCAGCAGCTGTAACACAGGGAGGGCTATGCAGACACAGTCAGGAATCACAGTGACAGATCATTCCAGGCAGCTCTGGGTCAGCTTTGAGCAACTAGTCACAGGGCAGGGAGGGAGGGTGTTGGAGATGAGGGGAAAGTTCCTGCAGGGGCCTCCCATCTGCTGCAAATTTGTAGGAAGTTACAAGGCTTGGAAATCTTGGAAAGTGGAGGATGATGCGCAAATCACATCCACACCCAATGGAAATTCAGCTGCTTGGAGAGCAAAAGAGGAAGTAATAGGTTTCACAAAAACTTCCATTTTATACTCAGCACTTACTGCAGATGATAACATTTCAATTATTCCCTTCATAAAACATTAATTACAATTCAAAGTATGCATGGTAATAAAAATGAGCAATAGTTTAGTTTTCCACGGAGGTGAATTGCAGGTTAATTTGGGGAAGGGAGATCACAGGTGATTCTGGAGCTAGAGATTTGCCTACAGCTGGAAATTAACAAATTCTGTTGAGAATTTATTAACCTGTCATGGTTTATGGAGATCACTTTCCCACTCTAAGTGTTTGAGCAGTTTCCTAAAAGGACAAACCACATTAGCAGCTCATCAGCAGGAAGCTGCATTCAGTAAGAGATATTCAATTCATCTCTGAACCAGAGCCTCTCTAGCACTACCCTTGTATCAATCACTAATTACCCGACCTTTTCAAAGGTGGAGTGTGCTCGATTTGCCTATGAACACCCTAAAGAGACAAAAATGATCAGTAAATATTTTGGTGAGTGATGAACAAATCTGTTCCATTCTCTCCACAACTGGAAGTGTCTCAAATGAAGCTGTCCCTTATCAACAATATCTACATATCACACAGTCAGACACAAAGATCTCCAGAATCTAATGTGGGACCTAAACCCTTTACTCAAGAGTATCCTACACAACTGAAAATGTGTTGCTGGAAAAGTGCAGCAGGTCAGGCAGCATCCAAGGAGCAGGAGAGTGGATGTTTCGAGCATGAGCCCTTCTTCAGGAATGAGGAAAGTGTCCAGCGGGCTAAGATAAAAGGTAGGGAGGAGGGACTTGGGGAAGGGACGTTGGAAATGCAATCGGTGGAAGGAGGTCAAGGTGAGGGTGATAGGCCGGAGTGTGGGTGGGAGCGCAGAGGTCAGGAAGAAGATTGCAGGTTAGGAAGGCGGTGCTGAGTTCAAGGGATTTGACTGAGACAAGGTGGGGGAGGGGAAATGAGGAAACTGGAGAAATCTGAGTTCATCCCTTGTCTTTGAAGGCTTTCTAGGCAGAAGATGAGGCGCTCTTCCTCCAGCCAGCGTGTTGCGATGGTCTGGCGATGGATGAGTCCGATGACCTGCATGTCCTTGGCGGAGTGGGTGGGTTAATTGAATTGTTGAGCCACGGGGTGGTTGGGTTGGTTGGTCTGGGTGTCCCAGAGGTGTTCTCTGAAACGTTCCGCAAGTAGGCGGCCTGTCTCCCCAATATAGAGGAGGCCACATCGGGTACAGTGGATGCAGTAAATGATGTGTGTGGAGGTGCAGGTGAATCTGTGGCAGATATGGAAGGATCCCTTGGGGCGTTCGAGGGAAGTAAGGGGGGAGATGTGGGCGCAAGTTTTGCATTTCTTGCGGTTGCAGGGGAAGGTGCCGGGAGTGGAGGTTGGATTGGTGGGGGGTGTGGACCTGACGAGGGAGTCACGGAGGGAGTCGTCTTTTCGGAACACTGATAGGGGAGGGGAGGAAAATATATCCCTGGTGGTGGGGTCCGTTTGGAAGTGGTGGAAATGACGACAGATGGTACAATGTATATGGAGGTTGGTGGGGTGGTAGGTGAGGACCAGTGGGGTTCTGTCCTGGTGTCGATTGGAGGGGCGGGGCTCAAGGGGAGAGGAGCGGGAAGTGGAGGAGATGCAGTGGAGGGCATCATCAATCACATCTGGAGGGAAATTGCAATCTTTGAAGAAGGAGGCCATGAATATCCTACATAGCTCAGTCCAAGATCAGTAATTGACCAAGTCAGATTGCACTGTTTTAAAATAATTACTGGGGTGAGGCATCAAATGTAGGAAGGTGTGTTCAGTAAAAGAGCAGAGATAAATTAAGATAGAAAGGTATTAATATTGTTATAATCCCAGCTGATGTTATTACTGACAAATCAGATCCCAGATGTGGAACCTGGCTTGCTAGATCATATTTAGATTATTCTTGGTTTCCAATGAAATGTTCTCTCTGTGAAAGATAAGCACATAATGCTGCATGGATTGCTTTAATAATAAAATACAAGTTTATTCAGAATCAAAATGACAAAATAAAATAAACAAAACTGTCTACTTCTGACGCAAATCCAAAGATGTTTAAAATGTATGCTACAAATATAATTCCATTTATGCCAAAACACTCTTTTACAAATTAAATTCAATGTAAAGCTTTTTCATCATACCCAAAGCTTTTCACTGGGACAGTGACTAAAATCACACATCATATAGTAACCAAAAACACTACTTGTGCAATACTTATACCAGAATCCCTGTTTCTATCACTTCAGTAGATATAAGCCACTTGCAATTTTAACTTATTGGTTAACATTGAGGTTTTTACAGGAACTAGGATACAGTTGAGTTCAAATGCACTGAGTTTCAAGTAACCTCTTCAGGGTTTTGTCCCAACATTTCTGGACTGTGATTAACATTAACTCCTCACTTGAAGGTAAAGTAAATTACTATGTTCTTCCCTTCACAGGTGCCATATTCATCCAAGCATTTCATAACATTGCACAAACCAAGAGTAAAACTAAGGATAAAAACTCTTCCTCCAAATTATAGCTGTATCCCTGAAGCTTAAAAATAAAGTTCCAGAAAGTTCTAACAAACCTTGAGGGCCCATTATTTATCTTCCTGGGCTACAGAACAATCTAAGATAAACAAAAATCCATCAATTCTAAAGCTTGTCCCCAAAAACTCTTCTCTGAAGAAATCACCATGGCTACAGCAATACTAAGCCAATTATTAACCTTAGAGACACAGAAAATCCACATGTTGCTCACTTAAAAATAAAAATCTCAAACTGGGAATGAATAACCTTAAATACACCGAGTTGGACGAGAGGGTAAACTATGGAGAGGATACAGACACTTCAGTGCAATTTGGATCAGTTCAGTGAGTGTGCAAATATATTGCAGTTGAAGTATAATGTGGTTAAGTATGAGATCATCCACTTTGGGAGCAAAAACAGGAACAAGACAAAATGCAACCACAAAACAAGTCCTCCACAGCCATTCATGCACAAGATACTTTCAACCAACTTGAAGGCAGCTCTTGTATGAAGGAATACAATTCTTTTAAAATACCTACAGAAAAGAGGAAGTATGGAAAAGGAACCAGAAAAAGGAATACCAGTGACCCGTGGCCAAGGATAAATTCCAAAAGTGTGGAAGGATTAGCGGTTGCAGGATTATGTTCATCAGCCACACAATGACCCACAAAACCCACAAGCAATGACATGGAATTTCCAAATGCAGAAACCCAGATAAATGTAGATGGGTAAAGGTAGTCCAGATGAGGAGTACTTCGAATATTTTTGGTATCATTCTGGAGCCAAAAGTACATCAGACCCTTCAAGACTTGTTATTCTGCAATAAGATAAAATTAATAAATAAAATGTAAACAAAGATACCCCGAGGTAGCAATGATACTAATATGACTGAATTTTACAGTTTTAGGGAGGAAACCATGGATCCAAGCCTGTTACGCCACCTCCAAACGGACCCCACCACCAAGGATATATTTCCCTCCCCTCCCCTATCAGCGTTCCGCAAGGACCACTCCCTTCGTGACTCCCTTGTCAGATCCACACCCCCCACCAACCCAACCTCCACCCCCGGCACCTTCCCCTGCAACCGCAGGAAATGTAAAACTTGCGCCCACACCTCCACACTCACTTCCCTCCAAGGCCCCAAGGGATCCTTCCATATCCGCCACAAGTTCACCTGTACCTCCACACACATCATCTATTGCATCCGCTGCACCCGATGTGGCCTCCTCTATATTGGTGAGACAGGCCGCTTACTTGCGGAACGCTTCAGAGAACACCTCTGGGCCGCCCGAACCAACCAACCCAATCACCCCGTGGCTCAACACTTTAACTCCCCCTCCCACTCCACCGAGGACATGCAGGTCCTCGGACTCCTCCACCGGCAGAACACAACTACACGACGGCTGGAGGAGGAGCGCCTCATCTTCCGCCTGGGAACCCTCCAACCACAAGGTATGAATTCAGATTTCTCCAGCTTCCTCATTTCCCCTCCCCCCACCTTGTCTCAGTCGGTTCCCTCAACTCAGCACCGCCCTCCTAACCTGCAATCCTCTTCCTGACCTCTCCGCCCCCACCCCACTCCGGCCTATCACCCTCACCTTGACCTCCTTCCACCTATCCCACCTCCATCGCCCCTCCCCCTAGTCCCTCCTCCCTACCTTTTATCTCAGCCTGCTTGGCTCTCTCTCTCTTATTCCTGATGAAGGGCTTATGCTCGAAACGTTGAATTCTCTATTCCTGAGATGCTGCCTAACCTGCTGTGCTTTGACCAGCAACACATTTGCAGCGTACGTTAAACTAAAATAAGGATAATTATGAGAGTATGAAAGCAGAACGAGTTGAATTGAACTGATAAATGAGGTGAAGGGAATGATCAATGGATATAGTGGCAGATATTAAAGGGGATAAATATTTCAATGAGAAAGAGAAATTGCAAGGGGCGGGACCCAGCATTTGGAGGGAAACGCAAAAAGAAATGAAGTATTGAAATGAAAGAAAAAGAAAATAATCACACAAAGCAAAGAAACAGGTCTGAAGATTGAACAGAATATAAAAGGCACAGGAATCAATGGCTCCAAGATGTGCAAAAAGGGAAAACTTAATGTACGAGATAAAATCATGTTGAAATATGTATTTCTATGAAGACTTTAGAAACAAATACAACATGAGTCAGTCTGCAGAATTAATCATGGAAATGGCAGATGAATTCAAATAATTTTTGCATCTGCAAGAAAATTACAATCCCCAGAGAAATGACACTGAGTTAATCATTGAAGCTGTGGGCTGGCAACTTCCCGGGTCCCTGATGGAGGGGATCTTGGGTCTTTAAGGTGTCGCTGCTGGGAAAGTTGACCAATTGCTTTAAATTCCCAAAGTTCTCGAGGTTCAGGGGATGTCCCATTCCTTTCAAGAATAGTGAATGCAAGTCATTTATTCAAAAAGGGAAGAAGGCAGAAAGTAGAAAACAACAGGTCAGTTTGTTTATCTATCAGAGTGAAAATGCTAGAAATTAATATTGAAGGCGTTATAGCAGGTCACTTTGTGAAAATGAAATGTACAGCAGATAAAGGACAACATGTGGATACATTGAGCTTATATTTCCAGAAGGCATTTGTTAACATAGAAAATAGGAGGCTGGAGGAGGCCATTCGGCCCTTTAAGCATGTTTCACCTTTCAATCTGATCGTTACTGATTGTCCAACTCAGGACCTTGTTCTGGTTTTCTTTGACATCTTTAATCTGAAGAACTCGATCTAACTCCTTCTTAAAGTATTCAACGTTTTAGCCTCAACTGTTTTCTGTTTAGATTCCTTACAGTGTGGAAACAGGCCCTTCAACCCAACAAGTCCACATTGACCCTCTGACGAACATCCCACCCAAACCCATTCCCCTACATTTACCCCTGACTAATGCATCCAACACTACGAACAATTCAGCATGGCCAATTCACCTGACCTTCACATCTTTGGACTGTGGGAGTAAATCGGGTCACCTGGAGGAAACCCACGCAGACACGGGGAGAATGTGCAAAATCCACACAGATAGTTGCCAGAGATGGGAATTGAACCCGGGTCCCTGGCGCTGTGAGGCAGCAGTGCTAACCACTGAGCCACTGTGCCACCTGCAGTAATGTATTCCTTATGCTTTCTGTGAGGAAATGAATTTCTCCTTCATCTCTGTCCTAAATGACCTACCCCATATCCTTAGCCAGTGACCCCTTGGTTCTGGAATCCTCAGTCATCGGGAACATCTTTCTTGCATTTACTGTGTCTAGTCTTTGCTAAAATTTCATACGTTTTCCTGAGATCCCTCATACTTAATCACAAGTTTCACTTTCCCATACTAAGCAAAGAGGCTTTGATCTCATGACACTTCATGTGTTCATCCAAATACTTTATAAAGCCTGTGAGCCTTCCTGCATCTCGTAAAGTCCCAGGCAATGCATTCCAGAATCCCACCACCCCCTGAGTGAAAACATTTTGCCTGAAACTCCCTCTGAACCTCCTACCTTTCATATTAAAGTTATGCCATTTTGTCATTGTGAAGTTTGTAAGTCACTGGGAACCAGAAATTCCACATTCGGGAGGCAGAGGTAAAATTCTGGACAGGAACACTTCATTGATGATGCTCACACCTCCACAACTGTCTCCTTACTGAGCCCCTGGCACCACACCCTGCAAGGGAAAAACAATGGCTGCAGATGCTGGAAACCAGATTCTGGAGTAGAGTGGTGCTGGAAAAGCACAGCAGTTCAGGCAGCATCCGATGAGCAGGGAAATTGACGTTTGGGGCAAAAGCTCTTCATCAGGAATACAGGCAGAGTGCCTGAAGGTTGGAGAGATAAATGAGAGGAGGGTGGGGGGTGGGGGGGAGAAAGTAGCAGAGAGTACAATAAGTGAATGGGGGTGGGGATGAGGGTGATAGGTCAGGGAGGAGGGCGGGAGAAGGTAGCAAGGGGTACAATGGGTGGATGGGGGTGGGATGAAGGTGATAGGTCAGAGAGGAGGGTGGAGTGGATAGGTGGAAAAGAAGATAGGTCAGTAGGACAGGTCATGGGGACAGTGCTGAGCTGGAAGTTTGGAACTGGGATGAGGTGGGAGAAGGGGAAATGACACCCTGCAAGTCACCTAACCAGCTTTCTTAAAGGGGCAGCATCTAACCAGATTTGTTTTAAACAAATCCCACCAAGGCTGGATTCAAACGAGTGTGGCAGGAAGGATCTCTGAAAAACAATGGAATCAAGGGGGGTCATGGGTCAAACTCTCCATAGGTTAGAGTTCCAAAGGAAGATGGTCGTGGTTCTGGGACATCAGTTATCTCATCTCTGCAGGAGTTCCTCAGGACATTCCCCCAGGCCCAAACATCCCCAGCTGTTTCATCAATGACCTTCCCTCCATCATAAGGTCTGAAGTGGGGACCTTACTCGATGATTATACAATGTTTAGCATCATTTACAAATCCTCAATTTACTGAAGCAGTTCATGTTCAAATCCAACAAGATCTGGAGAATATCTGGGCTTGGGATGACAAGTGGTGAATAACATCCTAGCAGAATCCGCTGTGAGGGGAGAGAGAGAGAGAGGATATGAACACAGCACAGACACCAAACAGTGAGGTAAAACATTGAATCTGTTATATAGTGAGAAAAGATAAAACCGGACCTGAAACATTAACTCTGATTTCTCTTCACAGATGCTGCTAATTTCCAGCATCCACAGTTGTTTCAGTTTGTATTTAACATCAGAGTCAAAAGGTGTGGTGCTGGAAAAGCGCAGCCGGTCAGGCAGCAAACGAGCAGCAGGAGAATCGATGTTTCGGGCATAAGCACTCCATCAGGAATTTGGAGAGTGGGAGGTGGGCTGAGAGATAAATCGGGGGTGGGGCTGGGGTCACTCAGCCGGGAAGATGATTGGTAGATGCAGGTGGGGGGTGATGGTGATCGCTCAGTGGGGAGGGTGCAGCGAATAGGTGGGAAGGAGGATGGACAGGGAGGACAGTTCAAGAGGGCGGTGCTGAGTTGGAGAGATGGATCTGGGATGATGCCTGAAACATTGATTATCCTGCTCCTCAGATACTGCCTGACCTGCTGTGCTCTTCCAATGCCACACTTTTCGACTCTGACCTCCAGTTTCTGCAGTCCTCACTTTGTCTTTGTATTTAGCATCGTACAATCATGGTTTAGAAACAGATCTGAGACAGTGTGGAATGAACTACAGACTGGAACACCACAGAGGGCTTCAGGTGGTTTGTAAACATCCTGAGGTGAGACTGTGGGTGTTTGTTGCTGTTGGTTGAAGAGAGGGTTTGGTGCCTGAGAGTTTTCTGAACTCTCCATTGTTCCAGGAGACCCAGAGTGATCTGAAGAGCAGGACTCAGGGCCCTCCCTGCAGAACCTTTTCTATTTCCCATCACCTTCTACTCTATTACCGAGCCAGCCTTCAGCAACCTGGCTCATTCATCAGGCGTAGCAGAGGGATGGGGTACGCAGTGGAAGTATTACAGAGGGTGAAGGTGATACACAGAGACTTGAAGAAGGAGAACGGAAGTAAAAAAAATCAGTCGTAATCCCAGAGAACTGCTGTCTCATTAGAGAGGTGACAGATGGTGATTTAACCTGAGGGTCACTCTGCCTCAGACAAGGGACACGGTTGAGAAGGTGTGACCTTCACGATCCCCTCAGACAGTATGGAAATTAAACCCACATTGTTAGCATCACTCCACACTGCAAACCAACTGTCCAGCCAACTGGGCGAACTGATCTGAAAATGCAAGCAAGTATGTCCAGAAAGCAGTGTGAACATCATCAAGTGAAGGCCTAATGGAGCATGGCATGGCTGGGTGGTATTTACTTGTGAGTAAGGCAGATGAGCTGAGGGTGTAGATTAATGAGTGGAGATGTGATATTATGATCGCAGAGACATGGGTGAGAGTGGGGCAGGATTGGCAGCACCATGTTCCAGGGTATAGAACTGTCAGATGAGACATGTAGAGGTGGGGAGGGATGTAAAAGGGGAGATGGTGTTACAACATTGACCAATGAGTCAATTGCAGAGTTATAAGGTCATAGAGCCAGAGTGTTGGTTTAGCTCAGTTGGCTGGATTGTTGGTTTATAAAACAGTGTGATGTGAACAGCTTGGGCTTAATTCCCATCACTGGTTTGAGGTTACCATGAAGGGCTCTCCTTCTCAATCTCTTCCCTTGCCTGAGGTCTGGTGGCCCTCAGGTTAAACCACCAGCAGCTGCTTCTCTCTAATGAGAAAGCAGCCCCTCTGATCTGGTCAGGTTATGGTGACACAACAACATACAGCATGGAAACAGGCTATTTGGTCCAATCAGTCCACACTGACCGGGTTCTCAAAATAAACTCATCCGACTTGCTTGCATTTGGCTCATATCCCTCCTATTTATGCAGATATCCAAATGTCTTTTAAATGTTGTAACTGTATATACATCCACCATTTCCTCTGGCAGTTAGTTCCACACAAGTACCATCCTGTGTGTGAAAACGTTTATCCTGTGTAATTTTAAATCTTCCTTCTCTCAACTTAAAAAAATGCCCCCTAGACTTGAACTTCTACACCCTTGGGAAAAACTCTTGCTATTCGATTATGTATGCCCCTTATGGTTTTATAAACCTCTGTAAGGGCACCCTTCAACCTCCTGTGCTCCAGTGAAAAAAGACCCAACGTTTATGACTCAAACGCTCCATGCCAAACACAATCCAACCGGACAGCCAGGACTATACATAGTACTCCAGAAGAGGAGTCACCAACACCCTGGACAACCTCAACAGACGTCCCAACTCGTCCAATCAAAGATCTGAGCAATGAGAGCAAGCATGCTCAATATCTTCTTAACCACACTGTCTACCTGTGATGCAAATTCAGGGCATTATGTACCTGAACCTCGATTGGATTAGAAAAGGGAAACAAGGAAGCTTATGGGAGTTACTGAGCTCTGAAAACACTGGATAGCCTCAAGGGTGTAGAAAGTACAGGGGGTTACTTAATGAAGAAACTAGGAGAGCCAAAAAATAGACAGGAAGAAGAAAATCTGTTACATAATGTTAAAGAGAGTCCAAGGAAATGTCATACGTATGTTAGGGGCAAGAGAATAACCAGAGAGTGCGTAGAGCTGATGAGGCACCAAAATTACAATCGGAGCGTGGAGCTGCAAGTCTTAGGTGAAGATGCAAATGAGATTTTCACGTCGGTATTCATGATAGAGAGAAGTACAATGTTGGGATAGAAATCAGGGACATGGATCAGGACAAATGTAAACAAAGTATTATATAGATGGAAGTGACAATGGAGATTTTAACAGACTTGAAAGTGGCTAATTCCCCAGGCCCACGTGGTATCCCAGGTGGAGAATGCAAGGGCTCTGATATCACTTTCCAAATCCTCTCTGGTCACAGGAGGGGTGCCAGAGGATTGAAGGACAGGTGTCATTATTCAAGAAGGGTGGTAGTGATAAACCAGGAAACTACAGGCCAGTGAGTACAACATCAATGCTGGGGAAACGATTAGAAACAATTCTGAGAGACCGAATGAATCTTTACTTGGAGAGACAAAGGTTAATCAAGGGTAATCAGCATGGCTTTGTAAAGGAATTGGATTGAATTGGATTGGATTGAATTTTTCTCGGAGGTGATGAGGTGTATAGATGAGGGTAATGTAGTTGATGTAATCTACACGGACTTCAGTCAGCTCCACTTTAGGATGTCACTGACTTTCTACACATTCACCAGACAGGATTCTCTCTGTCCCTCCATGAAACACATTGACATAAACTAACACAGTGACCCTTTCCAGCCCTCCTCCTTGGTGTGTTGAAACAGATTCAGATTTATTTTCAGCACTGATTGTCTGGAGATTTCTTTCCAACTCTCAGCTGGAGACTTTTATAAAATTAAGAAAAAAAACAACTTCTCCTAGCATGACTTCTATTGGTCTGAACTCAACCTGCTAGTGACACTTAATTCTGATCTTAAAACCCAACTTTGAAAATATTCAGCAATTAACTCCTGAGGTGACTTGATTAATTGACATAGTTTCTCAGAAAGGCTGTCTTTACTTCATTGTTCCAAATGACATTCTGGCCCCTTCTTTTAAAAGAAAGACATCATTATCACAGAACTGAAAAGTAAAATCTATTTTCCCTCTACAAATTCTGAATAAATAATAATATTTTATAAACCTTCATCATACAGTGCCTCCTGGTTTTTTATCGCTTCATGAATGGGAGCAGTCTCTCTCTCTCCATGCTATCCTGACCTCTCATGATTTTGACCACCTCAATCAAATCTTCCCTCAGCCTTCCTTTGGCCCAGATCCAGTCTAAACCCAATGATAAGTGACCTCTCGTTATTATGATGTCTCCAACTGTGCAGTTCACAACAAGAGGGAACATTCTATCCACTCTGTCAAAAATTGTACAAATGGAAAGATCTCTGCTCAATCTTTGCTCTGCTTTCCTCTTCGATGCAAAAGTAACACACACAGGATCAGTCAAATAATAATGAGCATTTTTATTTGACGGGTGCATTTTGGTTTACTGGGAGGCGACCTTTGTTGGAAATCGGACTTCTTTTCTGATGCTTCAGACTGTCAGACAGGTCATGGGACTGAGGTAAAAACAATGACTGCAGATGCTGGAAACCAGATTCTGGATTAGTGGTGCTGGAAGAGCACAGCAGTTCAGGCAACATCCAAGGAGCAGCGAAATCAATGTTTCAGGCAAAAGCCCTTCATCAGGAATAAAGGCAGAGAGCCTGAAGCATGGAGAAATAAGCTAGAGGAGGGTTGGTTCAAATATGATTCCAGACCCACAGCAATGCGAGTAACTTCCCAGTGGCCTCTGGGCAATTCAGGAGGAATAATGAATGCTGGCCCAGCCAGTGACAACTGGATGCCATGAATGAATCAAAACAAAGAGTCCATGGAAGGTGACGAAACCAAACCCATATTGTGCTCAGGATTCAGGAATTTCTGACAATGAGCAATGAGATTGACAGCTCTGAGTGTGAACATGGTCAGGAGGATTATGGAGAGGACAGCCCAGATTACAATTTTGAGTCACAAAGACAGGTCATGCAGCAGAGACAAGGAATAAAGTGTCTTGAAAAAAACGATAAAAAAGCAAAATGGAAGTCTTTACAAAAAACGATGCATTCACGGAGAGGATTCATGGAGAGGAAAGACTGAACAGAATTTCAGACTCTGCTCCTGAATCAGGAAGGCTGACTGATGGGGACGGTGAAAGTTATGAGATGTCAGATAGTACAGACAAGCAGGAAATGTGGAGGGACCTGAAACCAGGAACTGTAAATATTCTAGTCACCACCAGACCACCAAGGGATTCAGGAAAACACAGGGAGTGGTTAGGATGCGGAACCCGCTCATACACCAAGTGGTTGACACATTGACCATTGTTGTACTGAAGGGGAAGCTTGATTGACACTTGAGGGAGGAAGCAACAGAGGGAAGTGCTGTCAAAGTGAGAGAAAGAAGGGTGGGGGGAGGTGAACTTGTGCAGAACATGATCACCACCGAAGACCAACAGAATTCTTTACATTCCATTTGCATGAGCCTTAATTTACTATTCAGATTACTTCATATCATCCTTAACATGCTGAACTTTTATTCGTTCATGGGGTGTAGGTGTTGTGAGCGGGTGTTACCTGTCCCACATTGTTGTCACAAAGGTACTAGCGAGCTGCTGCAGTCCATGATGTTATAACCCTCACTAATACTTCATTATTTTTATTTCATCAGTTCTACTTTGGAGCTGGGAATTAAAAAGATGTGAGCTGAAGGTGACAAACAAGTTTTGGTTTCTTTGTGAGGCCAGGCCGGGAAGTTATTTGCAGATTGCTTCTTGATCAGAACCATTCCATAGAACAGCTGTGAGCTGGGAGAGCAGTCTGTTTAAACTGATAGGAGATCTTGATCAGTAATTTTTTGTCATTACCTCGGTCAATCCGCTCTGGGGGAGACCTTCTGCTCAAACTGATGGTAGATGTTGAATGGTAACTGGGACCTGGTGGGGAGATGGTCAGGGTGAGAGTGAAAGTCCACAGTTTTGAACTGGATTTTGGTCTGTGTTTTAAGGGAGCAGGAGTTTTGATGCAAAAGCATGAAGTTTTGAAAGGTCCCTGACTAACCTTCCATTGGCACTGATTGGAAGCTCAGAGAATAGAAACTCAGTTCCAAGTATTACTGAATTCATCGGAGTGAGCTGAAACTTTGGCCCTGATTGATATCTCCAGAAAGTCAAACCAAGAAACAATCATCTCTGCCTGTGGAACTAAAGTATCATGAGAACCACTTGCATAATCTGGCCAGTTTTGTTATTGTATTTTATTTATCCCTTAACTGTGTTTTTTCATCTGTCAGTATTTGTGTCAGTGTTCTTTAATTTTGTTGAATTTTCACTCTGCTACAGTCACTGTATTGTCCCTAAATTGCTAAGTATTTTGTTTAAGTTACAAATCAATGTCATTTGGGTCAGTTCTGAAGGACTTTGAAGGCAAATGGAATTGAGAAAGTTGGAGATTGAAATTCCAAAGAGCAGAGAAAGAGATAGAAAGGGAGGAGAAAGAAAAAAATTTCAAAGAGCATTAAAGCTTAAAACATTGGAACAAGAGTGGCAAGAGAAAGAAAAGTAACAGAAACTGAAAGTGACGCCATTTCGGAGCAGTGGGTCAGTGGTTAGCACTGCTGCCTTACAGCATCAGCAACCCAGGTTTGATTGCACCCTTGGGTCCGTCTGTGTGGGTTTGCTCTGGGTCATCTAGTCTCCTCCGACAGTCCAGAGATATGGGGGTTAGGTGGATTGGTCATGTTAAATTACCCATAGTGCCCAGGGATTTTAGGTTAGGTGGATTAGCCACAGGAAATGCAGGGTTACAGGGATGGTGTGGAATCCTCATTTGAACGTCAAGGCGGATTTGATGGGCTGAATGGCCTGTTTCCACACATTAGGGATTCTATGTTACTCCATGCTAGGCAAGTTAAACCAAATGTTTGGAAGAGACTTAAAGAGGAAGGTTTGAGCCGTAATTCACAGTTCAGTCAGGAGATTTTTCAGATTGTGCAGGTGAAATGATTGCACAGAGGCCAGGATCCTATCACCAGACACATTTTATTTTCAAGGGCTCTTTCCAGCCAGCTCAGAACCAGTTCCAAGAATGAGGAGACTCTCTGAATCTCCTGTTTATATCTGTCCCCCAGTGGTAACAACCCAATCAAGGATCTTCTAAAAGGGGCAGCACGGTGGCTCAGTGGTTAGCACTGCTGCCTCACAGTGCCAGGGAACCAGGTTCAATTCCCAGCTGAGGGAACTGTCTGTGTGGATTTTGCACATTCTCCCCGAGTCTGCTTGCGTTTCCTTCCAGTGCTCCGGTTTCCTCCCACAGTCCAAAGGTGTGCAGGTTAGGTGAATTGGCCAGTCTAAATTGCCTGTACTGTTCGGTGCATTAGTCAGAGGTAAATGTAGGGGAATGGGTCTGGGTGGGTTGCTCTTCATGGGGTCAGTGTGGACTTGTTGGGCCGAAGGGCCTGTTTCCACACTGTAGGGAATCTAATCTAATCAATGAGATCCACCAGGCCCACATTTCAATCACTACAGCAGGTTTTGTCAAAATTTGAAAAGAAGGAAATGGAAGCAATTTTCATGGTGTTTGAGAAGATAACAGATATAAGGTGGGCAAAAGCAGAACTGACCTTGCCCACGCAAAATAAATTAACTGGTAAAGTAGAAGAGATTTCTACATCCCTGTCACAGGAACAGTGCAGGGTTTATGATGAGCTGTTCAATGTGGATAGGAGTTGGTCCTGGGAACATCCAGCTGGAGGTTTTATAACTTACGGAAACAGCCTGGACAAACAGATACTGAGTTTGGGAGATTTAAAATAATGTCCATTCATGGATAAGAGCATTTAAGCCTGTCAATACTTACAATGTTACAAAGAGAAATTATTCATTCAATCCCTACAGTGTGGAAACAGGCCTTTTGACACAACATGTCTACACTGAACCTCCCGAAGTGTATCCCACACGCACCCATTCCCTTACTACTGAACATTTCCCCTGACTAACCTACACATCCCAGAGCACAATGGGCAATTTAGTATGGCCAATTCACCTAACCTGCACATCTTTGGACTGTGGGAGAAAACCAGAGCACCCAGAGGAAACCCACACAGACTCAGGGAGAATGTGCAAAGGGTGGAACAATGGCTCAGTGGTTCGCACTGCTGCCTCACAGCACCAGGGTCCCAGGTTCAATTCCAGCCTTGGGTGACCATCTGTATGGAGGTTGCACATTCTCCCCGTTTCTGCGTGGGTTTCCTGCCACAGTCCAAAGATGTGCAGGTCAGGTGGATTGGCCGTGCCAAATTGCCCTTAGTGTTAGCTGCATTAGTCAGAGAGAAATGGGTCTGGGTGAGTTACTCTTCGGAGGGTCGGTGTGGACTTGTTGGGCCGAAGGGCCTGTTTCCACACTGTAGGGAATCTAATCTAAATCCACACTGACACTTACATGAGGCTGGAATCAAACCTGGGTCCCTGGCTCTGGGAGGCAGTAACACTAACCACTGGGTCTCCAGGCCACCCTGTTATTTTAAAAGTATTTAAGTCATCCTAATCTTCTGTAAACAGTACAAACGTTAGAAACCAAATTGTACTCAGGGCAAGACAAGCCGTTATAATGGCTGATGGATATGAACTAATCCTCTCATCTCTTTTTGTGTCAGGCCAGAAATGTGAGAAAAATATAAAGTGGTGAAGGAACAGGGAGGTAGGTCACCAGGACGGACAGGATGGAATCCCCGAAAATTAACAAGGAAATTGCTGAGGGTGGAGGTTCGGTTCAGAAATGTCAATGTTTCTATTCGACTAAGTTGGGTCATGTGCATTCGGAATGTTGGAAAGTGTGAGGAAAAGCTATGGGACTTCTCGGAGTCAGCAAAGATGACAAGGGAGCACAATAAAGAGAATAATATGGGGCACGCTGTAGCTCTGACTATAACAAAAAGGCCAGAGGTGAACTCTGTCATGAGGACAGAAATGTGTAAGGTAGATGAGAGGTTCCTTTTGTCAAAAGAGAAAGTGACTCCTTCAGGTGAGCTAGCTAAACCCACAACTATATTAAGAGATACAGAGACAACATAAACCGAGGCAAGAGCGAGGCCATGCTCTTCGGGAACTGGGCCGACCAATCCTCGATCCCCTTCACCGTCAGGACCGACCACCTGTAGGTGCTGGGTATTTGGTTCGGGGGGGCTGGGGGGTGCGCCAAGTCTTGGGAGGAGCGTATCAGTAAAGTGAGGCAGAAACTGGGCAGATGGAGGCTACGGTCGCTCTCCATCACGGGAAAAAACCTGGTCATCAGGTGTGAGGCACTGTCATTGCTGTTGTACGTGGCACAGGTCTGGCTTATTCCCAGAACCTGCACCGCTGCAGTCACCCGGGCCATCTTCCAGTTTATATGGAGTTCAAAGATGGACCAGGTCCGAAGGGACTCGCTATACAAAGATCTGGGCAACGGGGGAGAAAATACACCCAATGCCACCCTCACCCTGATGGCCACCTTTGTGTGTGGCTGCATCAAGCTGTGCGTGGATCCCCGGTACGCAAACACCAAGTGTCACTACGTACTGAGGTTCTACCTGTCCCCGGTGTTGCGAAGGATGGGCCTGGCCTCGCTGCCGCGGAACGCTCCGAGTAGTTGGACTGTTCCGTACCACCTGTCCTTCGTGGAGAAATTTTTGAAGAAAAACACCTTTGACCACAAGTCCAACAGGAAGTGGTCAGCACGTAGCGTCCTTGAGACCCTTCGGGAAAAGGACAGGGCGGATCCTGTTGAGTGGTTCCCTGAGCAGACTGTCAAAGCAATTTGGCAGAATGCCTCATCGCCAGACCTGTCCAACAAGCACCAAGACATGGCTTGGCTGGTGGTGAGAAGGGCTCTGCCTGTGAGATCATTTATGCCCGCCCGGACTCTCTGCTGCATCACACGCTGATCTCGAAGCGGCTGCGGGGGGGACGAGACTGTCACACAACTAATCGTGAACAGGTGATGGCTTGTGGTGCTCAGACAAATAGAAGGGGATAACCAGGTGTATATAAGCACGCTGTTAGGGGGCCGGCCGTGCAGTATGTTCATAGGCACTGGAGCCTCTATCTGTATTACAGATTTGGATTTACCATTATCAAATAAAAATTTAAAAGTACAGGGAGGGAGTAGTGGGATTCAACCAGCCACTCTCAGCCAACTGCTTAAAATAAAAATAGCTGATTGTGTAATTAATTCTCCTATTTATGTGTGTAAAAATACTGAAGGTGGTGTCCTGGGGATGGATTTATTGGAATAAGTTGGAGCCATAATTGATGTGCGAGAAGCCAAAATGGGCTCACCAGTTTAAATGTGGAAAGACAAGGATTGCCTGCCTCCTTAAGAGTATCCGTGCTGTCACAATAGAGTGGGAATGGGATTCCGAGAACCCCGACCACAAATTGGCGATGATGTGTCCCAAATTATGAGCAACCCCCAAAACCCAGTGAGGGAGATTGGACATAACACCGACTGAAATTCCTGGGAATGTACACCCACCTGAAAGACAGTACCCCATCAGACCTGAAGCTGTTGCGGCAATTAAAGAGAATGCGAATGGTTTGGAGAAACAGGGAATAATAAAAGAAACTTGTTCCACCTCAAACTCCCAAAAGTGGCCAGTGAAGAAACCTGAAGGATCATACAGAATAACGACTGACTATAGCAGTCTAAAGAAATATGTAGATAAACTGGGGCCTGGTGATGCAGATCCCAACACTATAATAAACAATATCGGGTCAGAAACCAAGACCTTTATCATCCTAGACATAGCAAATGGGTTCTGGACTCTGCCTATAGACCCCAAACACCAATATACATTTGTCTTTACCACAGGTGACTGACAGTACACCTGGACAAGAGTTCCACAAGGGCTCCTCATTAGCTCTGCTATATTCCACCAGGCAATGGCAGATGTAATAGCAAAAGTTCCCAAAACAGAGTGTGTAAGATGACAATAGGTTGACGATATGCTGATTGCTTCCACTACTGAGGGAAAACACTACAAGACAGGACTGAAAACGTTAAAAACCATTGTAGCTTCTGGATTAAAAATAAAACTAAAGAAAGCACAGCTCGGCAAACTGGAAGTGTCTTACATGGGACAAAGTTAAAAATCACACAACACCAGGTTCGAGTCCAACAGGTTTATTTGGAAGTAGGAGCTTCCGGAGCGCTGCTCCTTCATCAGGTCGCTGTGGAGCAGGATCATCAGGCACAGAATTTATAGCAAAAGATCATGCAATTGAAACGATAGATTGATCAAACCTAGATTGGTGTTACAGTTTTAGGTTCATTATTATGTAAATCCCAGAACTCCTCTCAAAGGAAAGGAGTGACTATAAGTACTTACCCTTCGACGCCAGTGACCTTTTAGAGTGGGAGCAGCAGCGGAGGTAAGGTGAACCAGGAAGGCTACAGCTAAGGTAAAGGAGATGTTTAACATTACTTACCGGTAGTCACCAGTGGTGTTTTTCCTCCACAGTAGGAGTGGGAGCAGTGGGCGAAGTGACACGGACCAGAGGGGCTGCTGGGAAGGAAAGTAAGTGACCATATATATTAGCAAGGCGGCTTGCTCCTCCTGCAGAATGTGGCAGGTGAGAGACATGACACACGTCTCCGCTGGCTCCATCTGCGGGAAGTGCACCCAACTCCAGCTCCTTTAAAATTGTGTTCGGGAATTGGAGCTGGAGCTGGATGAACTGCGGATCATTCGGGAGGCTGAGGGGGTAATTGAGAGGAGTTACCGGCAGTTGGTCACTCCTGAGGCTCAGGATAAGGATAGATGGGTTACAGTCAGGGGGAGGAAAGGGGACAGACAGACAGTGCAGAGATCCCCTGTGGACATTCCCCTCAGCAATAAGTATATCGTTTCGGATACTGCTGGGGGAGGGGATGACCGACCAGAGGAAAGCCATGGTGGTCAGTTCTCTGGCACTGAGCCTGACACTGTGGCCCAGAAGGGAAGGGGGGCAGAATAGAAAAGCGCAAGTGGTAGGGGACTCGAATGTTAGGGGAATTGACAGGAGATTGTGTGGTCAGGATGGGGATTCCAGGAAGGTATGTTGCCTCCTGGTGCCAGGGTCCGGGATGTCTCCGATTGGGTGTATAAGATTCTGAAAGGGGAGGGCGAACAACCAGAAATCATGTTGCATATTGGCACCAATGATATAGCCAGGAAAAGGATTGAGGATATAAAAAGTGATTTCAGGGAGTTAGGGTGGAAGCTGCAGAGCAGGACGAACAGAGTCGTGTTCTCAGGTTTACTACTGGTGCCACGAGATAGTGAGGCGAGGACCAGGGAGCGGGCGCAGCTTAACACGTGGCTGTGCAGCTGGTATAGGAGGGAGGGCTTCAGATATGTAAATAATTGGGATGTCTTCTGGGGAAGGTGGGACCTGTACATGAAGGACGGGTTGCACCTGAACTGGAAGGGGACCAATGTCCTGGGTGGGAGGTTTGCTCGAGTGGTTCAGGAGGGTTTAAACTAGTATGACGGGGAGGGTGGGAACCTGAGCTATATACTGGTGGTGAGAGTTGATGGAGATGAGGCAATAGCAAGAGGTAGCATAGCCAGTGGGTAGGAATTCCCTGGGAAAGAACCAAAGGATTGGTTCAAGTATGTTTACTTTAATGCAAGGAGTATCAGGAATAAAAGTGATGAGCTTAGAGCATGGATCAGTACCTGGTGCTATGATGTTGTGGCCATAACAGAGATGTGGGTTTCTCAGGGGCAGGAATGGTTGCTGGACGTTCCAGGGTTTAGAACATTTAAAAAGAATAGGGAGGGGGGAAAAAAGGAGGGGTGTAGCACTGCTAATCAGAGAGGGTATCACAGCTACAGAAGCTACCATTATCAAGGAGGGTCTGCCTACTGAGTCAGTATGGGTGGAAATTAGGAACAGTAAGGGAGCAGTCACCTCATTAGGGGTTTACTACAGATCCTTCAATAGCAGCAGGGAGATTGAAGAAAGCATAGGTCAGCAGATTTTGGAAAAGTGTGAATGTAGTAGGGTTGTTGTAATGGGTGACTTTAACTTTCCCAATATTGATTGGAACCTCCTTCGAGCAGATGGTTTGGAAGGAGCTGTTTTTGTAAGGTGTGTTCAGGAGGGTTTTCTAACTCAGTCCGTTGACAGGCCAATGAGGGGAGAAGCCATTTTGGATTTGGTGCAATGAGTCGGGGCAGGTGTCAGATCTTGCGGTGGGAGAGCATTTTGGTGATAGTGACTACAACTGCCTCACATTCTACATAGCTATGGAGAAGGAGAGAAACAGGCACAATGGGAGGATATTTAATTGGGGAAAAGGAAACTATGATGCTATCAGATGTGAGTTGGGAAGCATGGACTGGGAGCAATTGTTCCATGGGAAGGGCACTATAGACATGTGGAGAATGTTTAAGGAACAGTTGTTGCGAGTGATGCATAAATGTGTTCCTCTGAGACAGGCAAGAAGGGATAAGATAAAGGAACCTTGGATGATGAGAGCAGAGGAACTTCTCGTCAAAAAAAGAAGGCAGCTTACGTAAGGTGGAGGAAGCTAGGGTCTTGTTCAGCTCTAGAGGATTACAGGCAGGTGAGGAAAGAGCTCAAAAATGGTCTGAGGAGAGCCAGGAGGGGGCACCAGAAAGGCTTGGCAGGAAGGATTAGGGAGAATCCAAAGGCATTTTACATGCATGTGAGGAATAAGAGAATGATCAAAGAAAGGGTAGGGCCAATCAGGGAAAGCATAGGGAACTTGTGTATAGAGTCTGAGGAGGTAGGGGAGGCCCGAAATGAGTTTTATGCTTCTGTCTTTACTAAAGAAAAGGACCTTGTAGTGAATGAAATCATTCAGGAGCGGGTAAGCATGCTGGAATGGATAGAGATTGAGGAAGCTGATGTGCTGAAAATTGTGACAAACATTAAGATTGACAAGTCACCAGGGCCAGACCAGATTTGTCCTTGGCTGCTTTGGGAAGCGAGAAATGTGATTGCTTCGCCACATGCGAAGATCTTTGCATTCTCGCTCTCCACCAGAGTCATACCTGAGGACTGGAGAGAGGCAAATGTAATTCCTCTCTTCAAGAAAGGAAATAGGGAAATCCCCGGCAATTACAGACCAGTAAGTCTCACGTCTGTCGTCTGCAAGGTGTTAGAAAGGATTCTGAGAGATAGGATTTATGACCATCCGGAAGGTCTTAGATTACTTAGATTACTTACAGTGTGGAAACAGGCCCTTCAGCCCAACAAGTCCACACCGACCCGCCGAAGCGCAACCCACCCATACCCCTACATTTACCCCTTACTACTGCCAATTCACCTGACCTGCACATCTTTGGACTGTGGGAGGAAACCGGAGCACCCGGAGGAAACCCACGCAGACACGGGGAGAACGTGCAAACTCCACACAGACAGTCGCCTGAGGCGGGAATTGAACCCAGGTCCCTGGTGCTGTGAGGCAGCAGTGCTAACCACTGTGTCACCGTGCCGCCCCCACTGTGCCACCGTGCCGCCCAGGTCATGGCTTGACTAAATGCAGTCAGCACAGCTTTGTGAGGGGAAGGTCATGCCTCACAAATCTTATTGAGTTCTTTGAGGATGTTACGAGACAAGTTGATGAGGGTCGAGCGGTGGATGCAGTGTATGTGGACTTCAGTAAGACATTTGATAGGGTTCCCCATGGTAGGCTCGTTCAGAAGGTCAGGAGGAATGGGATACAGGGAAATTTAGCTGTCTGGATACAGAATTGGCTGGTCGACAGAAGACAGTGAGTGGTAGTGGAAGAAAAGTATTCTGCCTGGAGGTGAGCGGTGTTCCACAGGGCTCTGTTCTTGGGCCTCTACTCTTTGTAATTTTTATTAATGACTTGGATGAGGAGATTGAAGGATGGGTTTACAAGTTTGCAGTTGACACAAAGGTTGGAGATGTCGTTGACAGTATAGAGGACTGTTGTAGACGCAGCGTGACATTGACAGGATGCACAGATGAGCAGAGAGGTGGCAGATGGAGTTCAACCTGGATAAATGTGAAGTGATGCATTTTGGAAGGTCGTACTTGAAAGTTGAGCACAGGATTCAAGACAGGATTCGTGGCAGTGTGGAGGAACAGGGGGATCTTGGTGTGCAGGTACATAGATCCCTTAAAATTGCCACCCAAAGTGAACAGGGTTGTTAAGAAAGCATATGGTGTTTTGGCTTTCATTAACAGGGGGATTGAGTTTAAGAAACATGAGATCTTGTTGCAGCTCTATAAAACTTTGGTTAGACTGCACTTGGAATACTGTGTCCAGTTCTGGTCGCCCTATTATAGGAAAGATGTGGATGCTTTGGAGAGGGTTCAGAGGAGGTTTACCAGGGTGCTGCTGGACTGGAGGGCTTATCTTACGAAGAGAGGTTGACTGAGCTCGGACTTTTTTCTTTGGAAAAAAGAAGGAAGAGAGGGGAACCTAACTGAGGTGTACAAGATAATGAGAGGCATAGATAGAGTTGATAGCCAGAGACTTTTTCCCAGAGCAGAAATTGTTAACACGAGGGGTCATAGTTTTAAGCTGTTTGGCAGAAAGTATAGAGGGGATGTCAGAGGTGGGTTCTTTATGCAGAGAGTTGTGAGGGCATGGAATGCGTTGCCAGCAGCAGGTGTGGAAGCGAGATCATTGGGGATATTTAAGAGAGCTGCTGGACATGCATATAGTCACATACATTTGGGGATTCGTACATTAGGTTTACCTTATGTGAGGATCAATGGTTGGCACAACATCGTGGGCTGAAGGGCCTGTTCTGTGCTGTACTGTTAAAAAAAATCACATTCTTGAGATAACGTACAGTTTTAGAGTAAAAGGTGACATCTTAGTTCAGTTAATGCATTAAAGGTGTGAGGTTAGAGTCTGTCTGTATTCCAATCTTGAGTCAGACTGGTTCTATTTCCAAAGTAGGAATTTATAAAATGTTACATGGATTGGCTGCCTGCATTGACTGCCTGCAGTTGTGGACTTTTTGACAAAATGGAATTTCCCTGCACTTTTGCAAATTCACATTCACCCAATATAAATGTGTGTGAGCATGTGAGGGACAGAGAGAGAGTGTGTGTATGTGTGTGAGTGAGGGAGTGAGAGACTGTGAGTGTTTGTACTTGAGCGTGCATGTGTGGATGTGAATGGAAGTGCTTGAGAGTGTGTTTGCGTGTGTGCGTACTTGGTAGTCTGTGTGAGTGTGACGGTGTATAAGCCTGTGAGATGATTTGTGTTTGGGATGAGTGTATGTGTGTGTGTCTGAGAGAGAGCGGGTGTACGAGAAAGGGCCCTTTGGTCATCTCCCTGCACTAACTGGTTTTTACTTGAATAAACGTTGGCCACGTGCCTGGATCCTGTCTGCCTCCTGAGTCTTTGTACCCATTCGGGGGGACAATGTAAAGGTGCTTTCCTTCTGGTTAATTTCAATTTTAAAAAGTAGAAGGAGTTTTACTCTGGATCCAACCCTGAGCTGTGGCTGTCCTGGGAGTGTTTGATGGAGACAGTGCTGAAAGAGCTTTACTCTGTCTCTAACACTGTCCTGCCCCAGCTCACAGAGTGTTTGATGCTGAAGTTGATGATTTTGAGAATTGTGTTGGAAGCTTTTTCTGAACGGTTGCTGTGGTTGGTGCCTCTGTTTTAGAATAGCTTTGTCATTCTCTCAGCTCCTACTGACCGTACATGGACTTCCCGTTTGTTGTTCGTATCGTGTATGATTGCCTCACATTTATTTGGCAGGAAGTCAAGTAACTTCTGTAAAAGGACAAGAGTAAGTGAGTGAGAAGGATGAAATGGTGAAGTATTAACGATGAGGTCTCTCTATGTTTGTCTTTCTGCATTCCTGCTGTCAGTCTCAGTACAGGGTCACAGTAAGTACTTTCTAATACTGACCTTTCAAATCCACTTTGTTCATCATGGAATTGCCTCCTCCTTGATGGTCTGTTTGCTGTCTGGTATTTAGTTCCCAAACTGTTACTGCTCAGCACGATGTGCCTTTTCCTTCACTGCGGTTTCTTCATCAGGGAGAAATCATTTGTTTTATCAAAAATGAAAACAGTGACAATTGACTATTCCGAGCGTGATGATTTATTCCTTCATGTTTTCCTTGTAGACTCATCAACCTTAGACATTTACAGTGTAGAAGGAGGCCATTTTGGGTGATCATGTCTGTATCAGTCAACGATGATCTCACTCTACTTCTCCCATTTTGCAGCTCTCCATCTAAAAGCCTTCTTAACCAACTTATTGAGGGCTTTAATGTAATTAGTGGGGTGGAGATCGCGGTGGGAGGTGGGATTCAGTTGGAGGGAATTTTGAAAATCAAAAAGGGATGTTGTTCAGAGGGTCAATGTGGATTTGTTGGGTCAAATCTCCTGTTTTCACACTGCAGGGATTCGGAAAAATAGAAATGACAGAGCAGAGGTGCAGGCTACTGAAGAGGCAAATAGAAATGCAAATGAACATTGAAGTACAAATGTTACCAGAGTTTATAACTCAACCGCCCTTTCAGGCAGTGAGTTCCAGACTCTTATTAACCTCTACATGAGGAAGAATCTGTTAAGTCTCCTCTCACCCTCTATCTCTGACCTTAAATCTATCTTTCCTGTTTACTGACCCCAGTATGAATGAAGAAAGGACCTTCTTCCCTATCCTATCTGAGCACTCATAATTATCCATGTTTTATTAGTTTTCCTGTCAACCAATCAAAAAAAAAGAGAGAGCAGATAATGCAGGGTATTGAAGGGGTGAATGATAATCAAAGTGTGATGGGAAAGAGTAGGAGATGTACAGAGAAACATTGAATTTGGTACTGGGCAATAAACTGGGCCAGCTGTTAGATTAGGTGACAGTGACCACAATTCAGTTAAGTTTACTTTAGTGATGGAAAGGTGCAGGTATATGCTGCAGGGCAAGAGTTATAGCTGGGGGAAAGGCAGTTATGATGCAATGAGGCAAGATTTATGAAGCATAAGATGGGGAACGAAACTGCAGGGGATGGTCACAATTGAAATGTGGAGCCTGTTCAAGGAACAGCTCCTGCGTGTCCTTGATAAGTATGTCCCTGTCAGGCAGGGAGGACGTGGTTCAGTGAAGGAACCATGATTTATGAAAGAAGTTGAAGCTCCTGTCAAGAGGAAGAAGGAGACTGATGGAAAGATGTGATGGGAGACTCAGATAGGGCACTTGATTGTTACTTGATGTTGGCAGGAAGGACCAAAAGAGAGAGCTAAGAAGAGTCAGGAGGGGGCATGAGAACTCTTTGGCAGGTAGGATCAAGGAACCCCTAAAGCTTCCTTTCAGTGTATCTGGAATAAAAAGATGACAACAGAAAGATTAGGGCAAGTCAACGACAGTAGTGGGAAGTTGTGTGTGGAATCTGAAGAGATAGGAGCGGCGTTAAATTAATATGCTTCGTCTGGGTGTCACAGTGGCTCAGTGGTTAGCACTGCTGCCTCACAGCGCCAGGGACCTGGGTTCGATTCCTACCTCAGGCGACTGCCTGTGTGGAGTTTACACATTCTCCCCGTGTCTGTGTGGGTTGTCTCTGGGTGCTCCAGTTTCCTCTCATATTCCTAGAATGGAGAGGTCAGGTGAATTGGTCATGCTAAATTGCCCATTGTGTTCGGTGCATTGGTCATCGGTAAATATAGGGTTGGGAAATGTGTATGGGTGGGCTACTCTTCGGAGTGTTGCTGTGGACATGTTGGGCCAAATGGCCTGTTTCCATACTGTAGGGAATCTAATCTAATCAAAGTATTCACACAGGAAAAAGACATTGTTGTCGAGGAGAATACTGAGGTGCAGACTATTAGACAAGACGTTTCCACATTAAACTCCATTTACCACCTCTCAGCACAGTTCTGCAGCTTATCTTTGTCCCTCTGTAATCTGCAACACTCTTCTGCACTGTCCACAGCTCCGCTGACATTAGTGTCATCTGCAAATTTACTAGCCCATCCTTCTATGCCCTCATCCAGGTCATTGATAAAAATGACAAACAGCAGTGGCCCCAAAACTGATCATTGTGGTACATCCACTAGTAACTGAACTCTAGGATGAAAATTTCCCATCAACCACTATCCTCTGTCTTCTTCCAGTGAGCCAATGTCTGATCCAAACTGGTAAATCATTAGGAGAAGGTGTTAGCAATGCGAGAAAGTGTGGAAATAGATAAATAGATAGATTTATCCAAGGACTCTCTGGGAAGTCAGGAAGGAGATTGCAGAGCTTTTGGTTTTGATCTTTATGTCATCATTGTCTACAGGAATAGTGCCGGAAGACTGGAGGACAGCAACAGTTGTCCCCTTGTTCATGAGGGGAGTAGAGATCACCTGGTTATTATAGACCAGTGAGCCTGACTTCGGGTGTGAGTGAATGTTGGAAAGGATTATAAGAGATAGGATTTATAATCATCCACAAAGAAATAAATTGATTAGGAATAGGCAACACTGTTTTTGTGAAGTGTAGGTCATGCCTCAAAACCTTATTGAGATGGTGACCAAACAGGTGGATGAGGATAAAGTGGTTGATGTGGTATATATGGATTTCAGTCAAGCGTTTTATATAATTCCCCATGGTTGGCTATTGCAAAATATACGGAGGCATGGGCTTGAGGGTGATTTAGCAGTTTGGAGCAGAAATTGGCTAGCTGAAAGAAGAAAGAGGGAGGTGGTTGATGGGAAATGTTCATCCTGGTGTTCAATTAGTAGTGGTGTACTCCAAGGATCTGTTTTGGGGCCACTACTGTTTGTCATTTTTATAAATGACTTGGATGAGGGTGTAGAAGGGTGGGTAAGTATATTTGCAGATGGCACTAAAGTCAGAGGAGTTGTGTACAGTGCTGAAGGATGTTATAGGTTACAGAGGGACATAGATAAGCTGCAGAGGTGGGCTGAAATGTGGCAAATGGAGTTTGATGTGGAAAAGTGTGAGGTGATTCACTTTGGAAGGAGTAATAGGAATACAGAGTACTGGGCTGATGGTAAGATTCTTGGTAATGTGGATGAGCAGAGAGATCTCGATGCCCATGTGCATTGATCGCTGAAAGTTGCCACCCAGGATGATAGGTTTTTTAAGCAGGCTTACAGTGTGTTAGCTTTAATTGGGAGAGAGATTGTGTTTCAGAACAAGAGGTCATGTTGCAGCTGTACAAAACTCTGGTGCGGCCACACTTGGAGTATTACATACAGGTCTCGTCAGTACATTGTAGGAAGGATGTGGAAGCTTTTGGAAAGGGTTCAGAGGAAATTTACGAAGATATTGCCTGGTATGGTCTTATGAGGAAAGGCTGAGGGACTTGAGGCTGTTTTCGTTAGCGAGAAGACGGTTGAGAGGTGACTAATAGAGAATATAAGATGATCAAAGAATTAGATAAGGTAGACAGTGAGAGTCTTTTTCCTCGGATGGTGGTGGCTAGCACGTGGGGACATAGCTTTAAACTGAGAGTTGATCGATAGAGGACAGATGTCAGAGGTAGGTTCTTTACTCAGAGAGTAGGAAGGGCATGGAATGCCCCACCTGCAACAGTAATAGACTAACCAACTTTAAGGGCTATTAAATGGTTATTGGTAAATATATGGATGATAATGGAATAGTGTAGGTTAGATGGGCTTCAGGTTGGTGCAACATTGAGGGCCGAAGGGCCTGTATGTCGTTGTATTGTTCTGTGTTCTACGTTTTAAAGATGTAGTAGAAATTAACAGCAGCTTAACAAATAAAGTTAAAAAATTTCAACTTTGGGCTCTTTATCTCTGTCTGGAAAAACAGTCAAAAAGTGAAAGGAGTTGGGGTCACATTGTTAATAAAGGAGGGTATCAGTGTGGTGATGAGGAGTGATACAAGTACAAGAGTTCATGATGTGGAATCAGTTCAGGGAATGGGGAAAGTAGAAAGTAAGGTGACCAATGACAGACATTAAAATTGCGATTTCCCAAAGCTGAGTGTGAATTTATTCTGAAAAAGTTGATGAGACGGAGAAACTACCTGAGGTGAACAAAGATGGTCAAGGAGAGTATCCAAACAAAAACTAACATACGTCAAACAGAAAATCCAGTGCGAGGCCAGAGGGTCGAGACATTGTTTTAGAAATTGTGAAATGTAAGAATAACAAGACCAGAGAACCAGAAATGCCAAGGAATACTCAAAACTGGATAAAAAGGAATAGAGAGCCGTACAACAGGTATGAAATGGGTAAAACAACACAGACCCGAGGGGAGTGCAGGTAGTTCAGGGGAGTCTCAAAAAGCAATAGGAGAGCAAAGAGAATTCTGTGAAAACACTGGCGGGAAAGATGAGGGAGAATCCCAGAATTCTACAAGTGTATCAAGGGGAAGAGAATAACTGGGGAGAGAGTCAGGCCTATTAGGGACTGAGGGGGCAACCTGTACATGCATCTGGAGGACAATGGTAGAGGGTTAAGTGAATATTTTACATCTGACCTTACCCTGGAGTAAAGTATTCAAGAAGATTGACTGTGAAGCTCCTGAGCAGATTGATATATAAAGTGAGGAGATATTGTTGGTTCTGGCTTTGTAAAAGTGGATAAATCACCAAGGGCAGTTGTATATCAGCCTCCTGTGGGAGATGGGGGAAGAAATTACAGGGGTTCTGATCCAAAACAGTAAATTGTCTCTGGCGACTGGGAGATACTAGAGGATTGGACAACAGCCAGTGGTTCCACTTGACAAGAAGACTGGCAGAGATAGAACAGGGAACTATAGACAGTGAGTGTAACATTAGTATTGGGGCAATTACTGATGGAAACAGTGAAGTAGGGGATTAATCTCCATTTTGAGAAACAAGTTTTAATCAGGGATAGTCAGTGTGGGTTTGTCAGAGGGAGGGCATGCCTTACAAACCTGGTGGAATATTTTGAGGAGGTGACCAAGTGTTTGGATGAGAGTAGGGCAGTTATGTTTTTCATATGGATTTCAGCAAGGTCTTTGGGAAAGTTCCACTTGGGAAACTGATAAAGAAAGCAAACACTTGTCTGATCCAAGGTAATTTGGGAAGTTGGATTCAAAATTAGCTCAAGGACAGGAGACAAAGGATGGTGATTGAAGAATGTTTGTGTGACTAGAGCTTGGTGTGCACTTGTGTACCACAGGGATCAATGCTGGGTCCTTCATTGTTTGTGATGTTCATAATTTATGTGGATGGGCATGTTAGGGGAATGATTTGTACATTTGTGGATGAGACAAAGATTGGCTGGGTAGTTGACAGTGAGGAGAGAGCTGTTAGGTTATGGGAGGATACAAATGGATTGATAAGATGGGCAGATCAATGGCAAATGGAATTTAACCCTTACAAATTTGAGGTGACACACTTCAGAAGAAGGATCAAGACAAGGGAGTAGCCAATGAATGAGAATACTAGCAAGCTCAGATGACCAGGGGATTCTTGGTTGTGTTTGTCTGCAGATCCCTTTAAGATGGCAGGAGAGGTTGACAGGGAGTTATGAAGGCATATGGGCGACTTGCATTTATCACTTGTAGCATATATTATAGGTGCACTGAGGTCATGTTGTGGCTGTACAGAAGTTTGGTTTAGTCACAGCTGGAATAGGGTGAGCAGTTCTGGTCACCACATGATCAGAAGGATGTGACCGCACTGTAGGAGGCTGACCAGGATGTTCCTGGGATAGACCAGTCCAGCTGTGAAGACAGGCTGGATAAACCTGAGCTGTATTCTTTGGAACAGAGAAGGTTGAGGGGGGACTGATCAAGGTTTCTCAGATTATGAGGGGTATGGTCAGGTGAATATAAAGCAGCTATTCCCCTTAGTTGAAGGGTCAATAACAAGGAGCACCATTTTGAAGTGAAGGCAGGAGGTTTGGAGGGGAGTTGAGGAAAGGCTATTTTACCCAGAGGGTGGTGGAACTCTGGAATGCACTGCCTCAGAGGGTAGTTGAGGCAGGAAACCCACAACTTGTAAAAATTATTTGGATGAAAACTTGTGGTGTCATAACATTCAAGGCTATTGGCTGAGTGCAGGAAAGTGGGACTTGTGTTGGTAGGATATATTTTGGTGGTCCAGTCTTAATGGGCCACTTCTGCACCGTCTGATTCTGTGATTCTAAACCAACTGCAGATGCCAATAAAGATCGTAAAGGTGGAGACAATTGGGATGACAGTAACTGGACAAGCAATATAAAAACTAACAGCAATCGTTGCTCTGAGCATGTACAGAGAAAGAAAATAATTGTGGAACTGCGTGAGGGAAAAAGTTGGGAATTTAGAACATGGAACAGGGAAATGGCAGATAATTTAGAGTTACATGGTGATCAGCTTATAGAAGTTAACAGCACAGAAGGCCATTCCACCCTTTGAGTCTGTGCTGGTCACCTATCTATTCTAATCTGATTATCCAGCACTTGCCCTCATATACCTCATGACCAGCCTGTAAATAGTTTCTTTCTGCCAAAGGCTATGCTTTTCATTATTTATCACCCCAGCAAGTTGTTTATCCTCTGTGAACTTGTTAATCAATCTGCCTACATATAAGTTTATATCATTGATATAAACCACAGACAACAAGGGTCCCAACACCTACCCCGGTGGGCCCCCAGTGAACACAAACATCCAGTCGGATAAAGGTCCCTCATCCTTCATCTTCTACTTCCTGCCAGTCAGCAAATTGTGGATCCAATTTGCCAAATGTCCTTGGATCCCGTGGGCTCTGACCTTTGCTATCAGTCTCCCATGTGGAGATTGATAAAAGCCTTGCTGAAGTCTGAGTAGACAACATCAAAATCATTGCCTCATCTGCACACCTGGTCTTGGCTTCAAACAAATTCAATTCTGTTGGTTAGATATAAGACCGTAGGAGATTGGAGTAGAACTAAGCCATTTGACCAATCAAGTCTGCTCTGTTTGTGATCATGGCTGATATGTTCCTCAAACACATTCTCTGCCTTCTCCCCATAACACCCTTGAACCCCTGACTGATCAAGAACCCTGTCAGAAATACACTCAATGACTTGGCCTCCACAGCCCTCTGCAGCAATGAGTTGTAATGAGTTCTCAGCACAAACTGAAGAAATTCTTCCCCATCTCAAATCTAACCCTGCACTCTGTGGCTGTGCCCCTGGGTCCTCATCTCTCCCCCGAGTAGAAACATCTTCACGTTCATGATACCCAGGCCTATCAGTATTCTGTAAGTTTCAATCAGATCCCCCTCATCCTCCTAAACTCCCTTGAGTACAGACCCAGAATCTGTACTCATCATAACAAGTCTTAGTCCCCTGGGTCATTCTTGTAACTTCCTTGATCTCTTCCAATGCCAACAGCTCCATCCTCAGATATGGGGCCCAAAACTGCTGTCAATATTCCAAATGTGGTCTGGCCAGATATAGCCTTATACAGCATAGGCAATACACCCCCTAGCCTTGTATTTACACCCTCTCGGATGTAATGTTAACATTGCATTTGTTTTCTGAACTGCCAACTGTACTTAGAACTTAGAACATAGAACATAACAAAGTACAGCACAGAACAGGCCCTTCGGCCCACGATGTTGTGCCAATGTTTAATCCTAACGTAAACTACACACCCCTCAACTCACGGCTATGCATGTTCATGTCCAGCAATCACGTAAATGTCCCTAATGGCTCTGCTTCCATCACCACCACTGCTGGCAATGCATTCCTTGCTTTCGCAACTCTCTGTGTAAAGAGCCTACCTCTGACATCTTCTCAATATCTTTCTCTTAACATCTTATAACTAAGATCCCTCGTACCAGTCAATCATGCGCTGGGGAAAAGTCTCTGGTTATTGACTCTATCTATTCCTCTCATTATCTTAAAAATCACACAACACCAGGTTATAGTCCAACAGGTTTAACTGGAAGCACACTAGCTTTTGGAGCGACGTTCCTTCATCAAGTGATCAGGTGAAGGAACATCGTGCCGAAAGCTAGTGTGCTTCCAATTAAACCCGTTGGACTATAAACTGTTGTTGTATGATTTTTAATTTTGTACACCCCAGTCCAACACCGGCATCTCCAAATCATCTCATTATCTTGTACACCTCGATCAGGTCTCCTTTCGTCCTCCTTCTCTCCAGAGAGAAATGTCCGAGCTAATTCAACCTTTCTTCATAAGGCAAGCTCTCCAGTCCAGGCAGCATCCTGGTAAACCTTCTTTGCACCCTCTCCAAAGCCTCTGTATCTTTCCTATAGTAGGCCGACCAGAACTGGACACAATATTCCAAGTGTCACCAGGGACTTGTAGAGCTGTAGCAAAATCTTACGGCTCTTAAACTAAATCCCCCTGTTAATGAAAGCCGAAACACCATATGCTTTCTTAACAACCCTATCCACTTGGGTGGCAACTTTGAGGGATCATTGTGCTTGCACACCCAGATCCCTCTGTTCCTCTACACTGCCAAGAATCCTGTCTTTAATCCTATATTCATCATTCGATTTTGACCTTCCAAAATGCATCACTTCACATTTATCCAGGTTGAACTCCTTGTATTTCTCAGCCCAGATCTGCATCCTGTCTATGTCGCGCTGCAGCCTGCAATAACCCTCAATATTATCAACGGCACCTCTAAACTTTATGTCAACTGCAAATTTACTATCCCACCCCTCAACCTTCTCATCCAAGTCATTTTTTAAAACTACAAAGAGCAGAGCCCAGTGGGACGCCGCTCATCATTGTCTTCCAGGCAGAATACTTTCCATCGACAGCCTCACTCTGCCTTCTGTTAGCCAACCAATTCTGAATCCAAATAGACAAATCTCCCTGTATCCCATACTTCCTGACATTTTGAATGAGCCTACTATGTGGAAGCTTATCAAATGCCTTGCTGAAGTCCATATACACCATATCAACTGCTTGACCTTTGTCGACCTGTCTTATCACCTCCTCAAGAACTTGTTCTTCTCCACAATCTCGTTCTTAATGTTGGACTGTAAAATCTTTCAAATAACCGAGGTCAGGCTAAACAGCCTATCGTATCCCATTTTCTGCCTCGCTTTCCTTAACAAAACCATTCTGTCTGTTTTTGATCCATCTCCACCTCTGAAGCGTAGATGAATTCTGCCCCTCAGAATTGCTTCCATAGTTTCCCGACCACCGAGGTTAGACTGACTGGCCTGTAGATACCTGGTTAATCCCTTGCTCACTTCTTGAATCATGGCTTTCCTCCTGTCTTCTGGCACCTCTCCATCTGCAGATCTAAGCTCCATCTGTATAACCTGAAATCTTATCTTTAAGCTTTTCTACAAAGATAAGCGGATTATAATTAGCAAAAACTATTGTCTCATTAATTCCATATCAGACATAAATTTCAAAGTTTTGAAGAGCTGATAGCAATGTTTCCTTTTCCATCATTAAGCAATGTGAACCAACCAGATAAGAAGAACAAATTTCCTTCCCAAGAGTTTATGGTCATCATGAGACTCTTAATTCCAGATTTAAAAAAAAATGAAACTCTACTATGGAGGGCTTTGAACTCCATTCCCCCAGAAAATGACCTGGATCTCTAGATTTATAGCCTCCTGACAAGACAACTCTGCCATTGCACCCCCAGTATTGGCAGTCAGTTGTTTTGAGTGAATCACACAGAATCTTCACTTTTCAGTACAATACTGAGCAATGACCTTGTTCCTGGCTTTCTTCACAGCTTCAATATGTGGTTTTGTAGCAATAATCTTCCCTCATGGAATCTCCTAGTAAACCACTCCAATCTCGTACAATTCATGTCAATCTTTTTTTGAAGCTTTTCCAATGTCGTTGGGTTTAGCTGCCTCTGGCTTCAGCACTGTTACCTATCGGGCCGTAAGGGAGGGAGGATTGCTGGGTTGTCACGGGGAGTCAGTATTATGGTCTTGGTGAGCTAAGTGATCTTGACATTGAGCTTATGTCCTGTTCAATATGTAGGACATTGTTGTGGTGCAGTGGGGGAATGTCCCTGCTTCAAGAAGCTCTGGGTTCAAGTCACATTAGGTTTCGCCTTCAGCCTACACAGGACTCTACGAGAGGTTGTCATCATTAATGGATCCTAATTCACTGGATGGCCCTTTAAGAGAAGTTTGAGAGTCAATTCTAACACTTTATTACATAGGAGATGTTGTGACAACATACACCTTAAACTGCTGCCAATCATTACATCCTTCATCAGCATATGATGGGTCAGCCCCATGACTTGTTAGACAGTCTGAAGCAGCAAAATCAAAGTCCGATTGACAATAAAGATCACATCCCAGTCAATCAAAATATTCCCTTCATATACAAACACACATTATTGTGTCACATACACACTGATCCTGTGTGTGCCTGTTATTTTTGCATCGAAGAGAGAAGAACATAACAAAGGGATAATTGAAAAGAGATATTCCAAATCATGCAATCGTTAGATAGAGTGGATAGAATATTTCCCCTTGAATTTCACAATTGGAGACATCAGAATAACTGAGGTCAGAATGGATTTGGGCCAAAGGGAAGGCTGAGGGAAGGTTTGATTGAGATGTTCCAAATCATGAAAGAACAGGATGGTGTCAATAGAGAGACACCATACCACTCATGAAGGCTCAGGATAGTGTAGATAGAGAGGTACCGTACCCACTCATAAAGGCTCAGGATAGTGTAGGTAGATAGAGACCGTACCCACTCATGAAGGGATCAAGAACTAGAGGGCACAGTGGGATGAACAAAAATATTATTGTTCATTCAGAATGTGGAATCAAAAGTGGAGTGAAAAGAGATTTTAGGTTTCAGTTCTGTGAAAGTGACTTATTCATTTGAAACAAAGGGTCAGAATGTGATCTGGAACAGTGAAGTAAAGACACTGAGAAAGTGTCCTGGAGATAAGTGACCTGGAGAGTTCATTGCTGAATATTTACCAAGGTGAGGTTTACAGTCGATACAAACAGATCCTTGAGTACCACCAGTCAGCTGAGTTCAGAAGAAGAGAAGTTGGAAGAATAGTTGTTTGAAAAAATTCCGAATGTCTCCAGGTTGAGAGTTGTAATAAAATCTCCAGAACTTCAGCGTTGAAAATAAGTCTGAAGCTGTTTCAGTACTCAAAGGAGGAGGGAGAGAAAAAGTCAATGAGTTAGTTTATGTTAATGCATTTCATAGAGAGACAGAGAGAATCCTATCTGGTGAAAATGCTGAGATTCAGTTGAGTGAAACATCCTTAAGTGAAGCTTACTGAAGTCAATGTACACAACATCAACTATATTATTCTCATTTTCAGACCTAGTCACCTCCTCTAAAATTCCATCAAATCCAATTCAATCAAATTCCTTTACAAACTCATGCTAAATATCCTGGATTAACCTTTGTCTCTCCAAGTAATGATTCATTCTGTCCCTCAGAATTGTTTCCGATATTTTCCCCACCATTGATGTTGGCCTCACTGGCTTGTACTCCTGGTTTATCACTACCACCCTTGAACAATAGGGTAACAGGTAAAGGGATGATTGGCAAGTGAAATAACAAGGGTTCAGAGACACTGTGCTCCTGTTAGAGTGAAGGGTAAGGCCAGTAAGATGAGGGAACAATGGATGAATAAATATATTGAGGCTCTGGTTAAGAATATGAAAGAGTCATGTATTAGGTATAGACAACTTGAAGAATATAAGGGTGATCAGGGCATTCTTATGAGGGATATCAGGAGGGCAAAAAGTCGACATCAGATAACCTCAGTAGATAAGGCTGAGGATATGCCAAAGGTATTCTACGAAGTCATTAGAAACCAGAGAGCATCCAGGGAGGGAATAGGGCCTCTTCAAGATCAATGAGGTCATCTATGTGTAGAACCAGAGGAGAGGGGGGAGATATCCTAAACAAATATTTTGCATCAGTTTTTACTGTGGAGAAAGAAATTGACGCAAGGGAACTCGGGCAAATAAATATTAATGTCTTGAAAGCAATTCACTTTACTGAAGAGGAAGTGTTGGAGGTCTTGAAAAACATAAAAGTGGCTTTGTGCAGGGGAAATCATGTGTCACAAACTTGACTGAGATTTTGAAAATGTAACCAAAAGACCAGTGAGGGCAGAGGGGGAGATATTGTTTACATGAACTTGTGTAAAGCTGTTGTCAAAGATCCACATGGTGGACTAATTAGTGAAGTTAGGTGGCATGGGATTCAGGGAGAGAATGCCAGTTGGATACAAAATTTGCTTGATGGTAAGAGACAGAGTGTTGTGATGGGGTTTGTTTTTACATTGGACCATGTGACCTCATTTCAGGAACATTCTAAGATATCATCCATCTTATGTCAGTGATTAACTCCTTCATCAATATTGCAACACCCCCTCTCTTTGACATTCCCTCCCCCTACATGCCTCATCTCACAGTTCGATAGCCCGGAACATTGTGCTGTCAATCCTGTCACACTCTCAACCATGTCTCTGTGATAACAACAATATCTCATCCCCACTCATTAACCTGCACCCTCAGCTCGTCTGCCTTACTCACAAGTAAATGCCACACTCCTTATGCCCTCCCTTGATGATATTCACACTGCCTTCTGGATTGACTTGGATTGCCATGTCACTGTCAGTTAGCTCAGTTGGTCTGTGATGTGGAGTGATGCCAGCAAGGGATGTTTAATTCTCATATTGTCTGAGGTGACCATGAAGATCCAATCTTCTCAACCTTGCCCCTTGTCTGAGGCAGAGTGACCCTTAGGTTAAATCATTACCAGTCATAACTTCCTTTAATGAGACAGGAGTTCTCTTGCACAATGGTGAGTTTACTTTTTTACTTCAGTTTACTTTTTTCCATCTTCATGTCTCTCTGTATCCAACCCCCGCTACCACCCCACCACACCACACCCCAACAATACTTCCACTGCATCCCCCATCCCTCTGCTACGCCTGATGAATGAGCCAGGTTACTGAAGGCTGGCTCGGTAATAGAATAGAAGGTGATAGGAAATAGAAAAGGTTCTGCAGGGAGGGCCCTGAGTCCTGCTGTTCACATCACCGTGGGTCCTCCCCGCACCCGCCACCCCCCCACCCCGCCCCCACACACCAAGTCTAACCTCAGGATGTTTACAAACCACCTGAAGACCTGTCTTGTATCCAGCCCGGAGTTCATTCCACTCTGTCACTAGTCTGTTCAGAAATCACAATTGTATCATATTATATCTTTTCTCACTAAATAACAGATTCAATATTTTACCTCACTGTTTGGTGTCTGTGCTGTGTTCATATCCTCTCTCTCTCTCTCTCTCCCTCACAGCTTTGTCTGCTTATGGTTGGTCAATAACAATCGTGGATGGAGTGTGGGCTGAGGAAGGAGGCTCCGCTGTCTTACCCTGCAGCTTCACCCACCCTGACACCAACCTCACACTCACCGGCTCCATCTTATGGTACAAGGAGGAAACACGGGCTTTTATCTTTAACTGTACAGATCCTGGTCCAGACCATTCCCAGGGTGAGCTGTGTGAGAATGTGATACAGCGGGACGGTGGGAATCGATTCAGATTCGTGGGGAACCTCACCAACAAAGATGCCTCAATAATGATGGAGGGACTGAGCCGGGAGGATGATGGTTCCTATCGGTGTCGTGTGGAGCTCAATATTGAAAAGTTTGGATCTAGAAAAGGAACACGCCTGGAAGTGAAAGGTGAGGAACAATGTTCTGATGGTGTCACTGCCCTGACAGCTCAATGGGGACAGGCTCCACCAGGTCCGGGAGCTCTTGGATTCTTTCCTTCTCCTGGGCTCTTCCAGTTGGTCTCAGGCAGGAGGCAGTGAGAAGGACAGAGACAGAGGGGCACAAAGAGAGAGAGAGAGAGAGAGACAGAAAGAGTGAGAAAGAGGTAGAGGGAGAGAAAGATAGAGAGAGAGAGAGAGAGAGAGAGTGACATGACTGGGATTTAGAGACCATTCCATCACCATCTTTGAAACCTCCCACAGTCACACTCATTCATTATCACGTTCAAACTGGCTTCATTGCTCTGGGATGGGGAACAGAGAAAACATCACTGACAATCCAAGCTCCAAGATCCCCATCAATGAGGGTCCAGCTTTATCGGCATTTGGGTGAGGACAAGAGAGACCTGGCACCCCCTGAGCCCTCACTGGATGAGCTCATCTCAGGGTGAAGGAACCCTCAGCTCACATTGGCCGAGAACCTCACTGTTGCTGTCCTCCACCTCTATTGGCTGAGGAGAAAATGGGGGGAGCTGTCCTCGCCAGAGGCTAATGTCCTGGGGATTGTGGCAGATTGTGAAATTTGAATTTGAAAATATCTAGAACTGAAAACTAGTCTAATAATGACTGTGTAACCATCACCATTAAAAAAGAATCTGGGTTAATCATGTCCTTTTGGGAGGGAAATCTGCTATCCTTACCCGATCTGACCTACATGTAACTCCATACCCACAGTTATGTATTTGACTCTTAACTGCCCCTCAGTTGTGGATAAGGAGTGAACCCAGGAGTGCAAATGAAACTGTGGCTGCAAGAGCAGGTCACAGGCTCAGAATCCTATGAATTAACATACCTCCTGACTCCAAAGCCTATTGGCCAGTCAGGAGTGTGATGAAATACCTTCCACTTGCCTGGAACAGTGCAGGAAAATATATCACTGCTCTGTCATTATTACTGGATCAAAATCCTGGAAATCCCATCCTAACATCATTGTGGGAATAAAAATAACTATAAAATGCACTGCAGCAAGACAGCAACATTTCCTCCACCAGCACCTTCCAAAGTAGGGACCTTAAAGACCTCAGTGAAAAATGACATCAGATACAGCCAGCTGACATGGAACTATCTTTTCATTGTCCAAGAGGATGTGGGTGTCCCATGCACAGTCAGCCTTTATTGGCCAGCCTGGAGAAGGGAATGGTGAGCTGCCTTTTTGAACTGCTGTATTCACTCAGCTGCAGAGACATTCACGATACGGTTGGTAAAGGATTTCCAAGGCTTTGTCCCAGTGACACTGAAGGAATGATGAAATATTCCCCAATCAGGATGGTGAGTGTCTTGGAGGGAAGCTTGTAGGTGGAGATGTTCTCCTGTATCCCATGTTCATCAGTGAACAACCATCCCCACTGCTGACCTTATGGTGGAGGGAGGGTGATTGATGATGCAGCTAAAGATGGTTAGACCAAGGACCACACTAACCTGAGGAACTCCTGTAGAGATGTTCTGGAGCTGAGATGACTGATCGCTAAGAACAACAACCAGCTTCCTCTGTGCTAGGTCTGACAGAAACCCATGGAGGTTCCCCCTCAGCTTCCCACTGGATTCACTTTTGCTCAGGTTCCTTGATGCTGCACTCGCTCAAATACAGCCTTGATGTTAACAACAGGCACATTCGCCTGTACCTGTCTTTTTGTTTTTTCTGTTGTTTACCTATTATTTACTATCTATGCAACTTAACTCTGTGATCTGCCTGTACTGCTCACAAGACAAAGCTTTTCGCCGTGCCTCGGTACATGTGACAATAAATTCAATTCAATTCAATTCAATTCAGTCACTGACAGCTTCCAACAGTTTAATTGGCCAAATTGAAAATATGTAACATTTCACTGCAAACGAGATACCTCAGTTGTTTTGAGCATGATTTGAATCTAAACAGTCAGATTAAATTATCCCCCGAATACTAAAACCCAATCGAGTTTGAATTTATTGTTTTTGCCATCCTCAAACTAATGAGACAATCTGATGTTTGGGGTATAAAATAAAAAGCAGATATTTTGAAAGTTAGACAGAGAGTAACTGCCATTGAGAGACTGCCATACAAAACACTCTCAATCAAAGGGACCTTCTTCATATGAAACATCTTTGCAGTGAAAGACAGAAGTCGACCCAAGGAGATCTTTAACCGAAAGAAGAAACACACTGACAATGACAGCCATTGTGTGGTTTTGTAATGAAGCTGATGTAATTTTAATACAGGTGGTTATTGGAACAGTGTATTGTTATAGAGTTGGAGGCAGATAGCAAGCAGTTAAGGGAAAGGAGGCTTAGAGTTGGAAATAGTTGTTGTTTAATGTTCACTTTGAGAGTTAAAGAATAAATTGAATTTTTTTGTTTAAGTAGTGGAATTTGGGAGTTCTCTATCACTTAGACTTTAACAGATTACGATGTGAGGTGAGCTTTTCTGGGTGTTTGGTTTAATTAGCAGAGGGGTTCACCACCATGTCGTTACAGTTTGGGGGCTCATCTGCGATTTGGACGGGTTTAGACAGATCCAGTCTGAGATTTGGATAGATTTGGGTGCAAAAGATCCAGCAGATTTAAACACTTGCTGATTAGTGTCCGAGATCTTTAAAGAAAATGTAGGTGAGAGAATTGGTTTAATTTCAGTTATTTGTGGTTGGTTAAATTAAAAGTGAGAGAAATGGCTCTTAAAATTGCTGAAGACATTCTGCGGTTTGAAAATGGTTCCAAATTTGCCAAGAAAGTTTAGAAAGACAGCAGAAGACCATACGTTTAGAATTAGCATTGAGGTTAGAACATAGAAAATAAAACATAGAACAATACAACACAGAACAGGCCCTTCGGCCCTCGATATTGTGCCGAACTGTGAACTATTCTCAGTTCATCCCCTACACTATCCCATCATCATCCATGTGCTTATCAAAGGATTGTTTAAATCTCCTTTAGAATTGGATCCAACCAGGGACATGGGGAAGCTGAAATTGTAAGGGAGTTAGTCAAGCACTTTGGTCTGTCAGAGAAACAGAGAAGTGCAGGAGAGTTAGAAACATTTAGTTTACAATTGAGGAAATGGAGTTACAAGGTAAAGAAAAGGAAAGAAGAGCCATGAAAGAAGAAAAGAAGAGAGAGAGAGAGACAAAGAGAGATAGAATAAATGGAGGAAAGAGACAGAGAGAGAAAAAGAGAAGAAAGGGACAGAGAAAGAGATGAAAGAGAAAGGAAAAAGAAAGAGACAGAGCGAATAAAAAAGAGAGAGAATGTTGTTAGCAGAGCAAAGAGAGCGCGAAGAAAGAGAAAGAGAAAGGGAGAGAGAATTTGAACTTCAGAAGTTGTGAATGAGTCAGGAAAGCCAAGTTAACAGGATGGAGTGAATTTTGGGAGTTCTCTGTTCCTCATACTTTAACAGATGGCGATGTGAGGTGAGCTTTTCTGGGTGTTTGGTTTAATTAGCAGAAAGCTTCACCGCCGTCTCGTAACAGCAGCTTCTC